>NC_061120.1:202588964-202643514 GCF_002878395.1 Capsicum annuum
CATGTTATCGTATTATTGTATCTATTCCATATTACTTTGATCATATGAATTATGTGCATGATTACCAGATAGACAGAGGGTGTTTCGGACCTTCGGGTTGGGGAATGCTCGTCACGGCCAGGGCCCCGATTCGGGTCGTGACACTTATTCAAGTCACTCTAAGGTTGTGATTCAAAAAGTTATTTTTCATGTGATTCAGCTTCCCTAAAACGTTAAGTGTTGAAGTATTTTGAAGTCAAGTATTTTGATATCAGAATCTAAAATGTTAGTCATCAGCGTTAGTATGTGGATAATACAGTTTTCTGATTTTTGCTTTGTTCACTTTATCTGTTACTTCTAGTGCATGGTTGTAGTATTTGCACACGTAGGGTCATGTTTGTGGATCGATCTATAAGTTCCGTCCCAGTTTTAAAAGATTTGTTGATATATAGACCCATCGGCTGAACTTCTCCTCCCCTCCTAATGTGATTTACCTCAAACTTGAATCTATTTCAAGTGAGAATTTGTTGTATTTGCTTGTTAAAAAAATTAAATTTGCTATGTATTGTCTTTATTCTCGTTTTTTCACTTCCCACTCTATCTTCTCCTGATATTTGTTTTTCACTTCCCTAGGCATCTTCTCCTGATTCTTTTGTCTCTCTTTTACTGCTGCATATTTGCAACTTATGTATCTAAAGACAAGCAATCTGGTGCATTTGAAATCGAGGCTTTTTGCTTTGCATATTAGTTTAATTTCAATGTTTATGAATTCTAAGTTGAATATAAAAAGAAGTTAACTAGAGATTTGAACAATTGAACTACACATGTAAACTTTGCGAATCTAACAAAACTGTTGAAGAATTTTTATGAGATAGGTACAATGAAAATTATATCAAGACTTATCAGTGTTAGTTAAATTGTATGAAGAAAGATTGATCCACCTATAAGCAACAGATGTAGATATGTACTGGAACATACTTTTGTGTGTGTGTTCCACTGCTTTTATGATATTGGATCTGCCTTTGTGTGCTAATAACAGTAAACAAACTAGCAATTTAATTCTTTTTGGGAGTATATTAATAGGTACAATTTCCATGTTAGCTCGGCATAAATGTTAACTCTTAAATATTGATGGTACATAGTTTGTGCCAGTAGATGTGTTTACATCAATGTTATATGAGATTGTGTGAGATATATACTTCAATTGTTTATTGTGAAAGGAAAGACTTGATTTTGGCTACCTTTAATATTGACACTGCCTGATGGTTTCGAAACAAAAACTCAGTGTACATGTCCATGAAAAATTTGTCAACTATGTCAACATAAACTGGGCTGTTTAGCAGAGAGTAGCATTGCAGAAAATTTTCAAGTAGGGAAGGTATAAAGAGGAGAAAAGTAAACTATTGTTTGATTGAATAAAAATCTAACTGTTGTTTGATTAAAAAGCTAGCACTGGTTGTTTGAGAAATCAGTTAGTTCATACTTGTATTATATCTTTTTTAAAAGTTTTGTAGGAATATGAAAATGGGGAAAAAAAACCCACTTTTCTTGAGGTCTACAAAGGGACGTATAGAAATAAAATGAAGGACAGTGCAAGAGGAGATTGGGTCGAAACGCGTACTAAGGATGCATATGCAAGATAATAATCTTTACATACATTATTTTATTATTACCCAACTTTGCTTGTTTATATACTGACAAATAATTTTTCTTTCAGGAAGAATTTTCAAAAAGCATAGAAGATTGATGTCAAACCCAACCTACTTCAGAGGATAGTACCATGGTCCGACCATCACCTGCAGATGTGACTACTATGTGGACAACTGAGGTAGGTGGTCCAAAGAAAGGTAGAACCTACGGGACAGGAGTTCTCCAATTCTCGAGTAGTCCTCTGTTGTTTCCCAGTTTCTCTTCTACTTTGCAAATTATGAAACAAATGGAAGCGATGAAAAAATAAATTGTGGAATTGATGCAGCAATGGGAAGCTAATGATGCCAAGTTTGCTAAATTTGAGGAGTTAGTTAAGAAGCACATGCCTCAAGTATTTCATCATGAGGAAGATAGTGAATCTGATGCTAATTAGATTGTAGTTATTGTTCTTTTTTTTGGTTGTGACATTTAGATGTTTAAAATATTTGATTTGATGTTTGTTTTGGATGTTTTAAAGTGATGGTATTTATAAATTTTTGTCGTGTTTGATCCTATTGTGAAAAATACATTAGTTATGTTGTTTATAATCTGAGAGCAGTGTAAACTAATGCAAGATTGAATTATATAGTAATTATTGGGTGAATATTTTTATTAAAAATCTGTCTAACGTAGTCGAAACAATAATTATTAAATAATATATGTTAATGTTCTGACTACAGTAGTCGGAATAATTACAATTATTAAATAATTATTTATTAAATTTTCGACTACAGTAGTCAGAATAATTATAATTATTAAATAATTATTTATTAATTTTCGACTACAGTAGTTGAAATAATAATAGTTATTAAATAATTATTTATTAAATTTTCAACTACAGTAGTCGGAATAATTATAATTATTAAATAATTATTTATTAATTTTCGACTACCGCAATCGAACTATTTATAATTATTAAATAATTATTTAGTAAATTTTTTACTAGAGTAGTTGAAATATTTATAATTATTAAATAAATATTTATTAAATTTTTGACTATATTTTCAACTATAGTAGTCGAAAATTTCTGACTAAAGTAGTCGGAAATACTTTTCCGACAAGCTATATTCCGACTACCATGAAACAATTAGAAAGTAGTCAGAACTACCTTATTTTCCGACTACATTCTGACTATAACTGCCGTCAAAAATATAATATTTTCTAGTAGTGTATGAGACATCATAGCACAAAGAAAGAGTATGCGTCAGTACGTGGAATGTACTAGTATGCTAGATGAGGTAAGGCTAAATGTAAGGGTTCATATGCATGAACAATAACTGACTGAATGACATAGAGTAACTGAATATGAGAGTACATCGATAATTGAAAATGTTGTAAATACTGAGTATGCAATACTGTGCATATACGTGTATACTGTAACTAAGCTTTTACTGAAGCTGAGTTCTGAGTTCTAATAACTGAGTAACTGATATCTGAGATTACTGATAACTGAGTTACTGAAACTGATTGACTGTATCTAACAATCCTGATTTTGTAGAACTAAACTGAGTTCTATACTGAGACTGAAACTGAGACTGTGGAAAGTAATCATCTAACCGACATGCCCCTTTTCTGAATAGATTTAGGGTCCAACCTGTAACCCCAGCTAAAAGGGTGTCAGTGCCGTGTCACGGATAAAGACATTAAAGAGTTACCCTCATCTAGCAGGTACTCTAATGAGAATGGTGGAACCCTTAACTGGTAGGTTAAAATATCTCATCAACCTTCAACTGGCAGGTTGATGTCTCAACCTACGCTGGCTACGAAGTTCTGGAATACAAGGACTACTTCTAAGGATCACACTCTCTGCTGGCAGGTGGATCCCCATCCTTGGGTTCACTCGGTGCTGAATCTTACTCCCAACTAAAAGACACTGAACTGAGTATACTGAACTGGACTGTACTGATATTGAGTTTACTGAGCTTTCCTGAGTTCTGTGAATAACTGAGTTCTGTAGCTGACTGAATTCTATTGATCATGACATGATTGATACTATTCTGTAACTGACACTAGCTCTAGGTAAAGAGCTAGATTGTCGGGTATTAAATACCCTAGGACTCGATAGCATGAAACGAAAAGCATAACATTAACTTGAAAGTCATAACAATGTACACTTGTCCATAATTCATACATAGAGACATTTTATCAAATAATTGTAGGACATAAGCTTGTACATATACTAGCATGTCATGATTGCATCATTTAATTCACATGGACATTTTATCAAACACTTGGGGAGTACAACTTAATGCATATAATTATGGATAACATATAAACCTTCCAATTACAATGCCCCCAACAGCCAACATGCAATTTCATGGATTTAACATGCAATTCATAAAATATCTCATAAATACTATTCTATTTTCATTAACCTTATTATAATCATGGATTGAAAACGAAATTAACATCATAGACATGCGTACAATCAATTTCAAACATGGAAATTCATAATTCCATAAACTTGTAGTTTTAAAAAGGGATTCTTGGACTCTATGGGTGAAAGGTATCCATAGATGAACACCTAATATACCTGGGAATATTAGTTCTTGATGTTCTTGGAGGAATTCTTGAGCTTTGTTCTTGATTTTTGAAACTAGGGTTTTTTTTCCTTTTGAGAGAGAATGACTTAATCATAAATAAAGTGAATAAATGATGAGATAATGGATTATTTAGGGGTTTAATTTCGTGATTAGACTGATTAGGGCCGTGGAAAAATATCCATTTACCCCTGGGAATGACTTAAAAGTCGTCACTGAAAAAATCCAACCTGGACCCCTGGCGCGACGCGGCGCTATCATGTCGTATCACTGGGAGTTGACAACTGAAAAAATGCATGGTAGCGCGATGCGGTGGTATCACGTTGCCACACTGGATGCGACTTGAAAGTTCACCGCGATGCGGGTAGCTTCACTCGAAAGAGGACAATTGTAAAATTGAGCCTTGGTGCGACGCGCCATAATTGTGGAGGCTAACTGGATTTGATAATTGCCATTTGGTCATGCTCCGCGATGCGCTGAAGTGCCAGTTGGCACACTACTTTACAAAAATGGCTCTAACTCTTCGCCCGAGTATTGGATTTAGGCAAATTTTATATCGTTGGAAAGCTAACTGAATTTTCTACGCATTGGCAGGCTCTAAACTGAAAAATATTGTGTACTTCAAAATTTTTATATTGAATAACTCATGGACTGAGAGTTAATTTAAGCTAAGAAAATACGGAGTATTACACAACGAGAGACATATTACCAAAGATTTAGCAATTTTTATATCTAAGCATTTTAATTCGATACATTTTTTAGTAGCTGAAGATACATAATTTATCTTTGTTCTATATGCATGTTCCAGTGCATATTCCTGCTACATTTTTCTTAATATGTATCTCTTTTGTATAAATGTATATAGTTAGAAGGTTTCTGTATGTATCTCTTTTAAAATATGTATCTCTGCACCTAATTCCGTTTTTGTATATTGTATCTCTTATACCTTTGTATTTCAAATCTCATTTTTTATACTAATATATCATATCTTACCATGCGTTTTAAATTAATATTTGTATCTCTTTTTTCAGGTTTTTGAAATTTATTGCAAAAAGTTGAAAAAGAAAAATAACGCAAAGAAAAAAAGAGAAAAGTTAAAGAAAAATGAATTGGAAAGTTGAATATGGAGAAGAATATTTCAAAAAAATTGTATTATTAACTAAATACCTTTTTTGGAGATATTTAAATGTTAATTAGAAGATATGCAGAGTAACTTACTACTTAAATTAGTTAATTATCGTTATTTTCCATAATTGAATTAGTTATTTCTTAAGGTTGTAATATCAATCAATAATCTCTTTTAATATTAAGTATCTGAAAAATTAAAAAATGAGATTTTATGAAATTTTTTAAAAGATTGGGAACTGGCCTAACCCCAGTTATGGATTACGTTCTATTTTTTGGCCTACTAACCCAAATCGAACTAACTCAGTAAGACAAATTCAATGCGGGAAAAAAATCATTTTATAAGACATCTTGGCGAAAGAGGACCAAGAATCATAAGGCGAGCGTAAAACCGCTAACACAAATTACTCGCCCAGACACATATGATAAAGGGATATAAAGGCAACCAGACCATCATTTTTACCAAATATGAATTCAGACTACCCAAGAGCCCGTAATTAAAACCCAATCCAAAAAATTAAAATCCCTATAATGAATGTAATATGGACTGCTTCTCATTTTGTTAACTTTATAATTGTTTCTCATGTATGAATATTAACTTTAAAAAACAACAAAAAACAAATACTTTTTTTTTTTTGCATGACTATATATATGGTAGTTTAATCTTTTTCATTTTGTCTTAGGTAAAAAAGAAATTCTCATCACCATTATTAGAATTTATCAAATTTCCTATAGTTATTTTCGACACAAAAGGATTTTTCAGAATTTCTACTCAATTTAGTTAAACTTATTAATTCCACTCTGATTCTAAAATAGAAAAAAAAATTCAGTACCACATGCTTTACGATGATTTAGTTGATTTACTCCATTAGTCTTCATAATGCTTCAAACTTACGGATTAAAAAATCTTAAAAAAAAAAAAATAGTAGTGGGGTAAGTGCTTGGTAGTTGGTATTAAAAGTCATATCAACCACAACTTATTATTATGCTTCACATAATTTGTAGTTGCACTCCTCCACTATGAAAATTTCCCACTAAATTGTGGTCATTGTTTGGTTAACTAACAAGGGGTAACAAAGTCATACAAAATGTCAAACATATTATTCCTTATATAATCAATATGTTCTCCCTACCCAACCAAAAGTATAAACTAGAAACATAAACAACGGTAAATTATTTTCAAGATTTAAAAAGTAGAAGATAATTTTAAGTTTAGATTACATAAATTAGATGCATGAAGGATGAGAATTAGTAATAATTTTAATTAAAAGAGGAGCATATGATGGTATTTACGAATGTGATCAAGTATACATATAACTCCAGGATTATGAAATAAATCAAAATATTAGCTAATGGTCGTCTCTACAATTGTGATGAGTGATTGACGAATTAAAAGTTAAATTTTCAACATCAGAAAATAACATGTCATCGCCACATCATTATTTGAAGCAGAGAGGTGAGCGGGAGAGGGAGGAGAGAAAGTGTCCCTAGGTTTAGTAAATATGAAAAGTATCGCTGAGTTTAGTTATTATTCCCCAAACTATAGCATTCCTTTATGAAAATTGCTCTTATTTGAATTAACATCTAACCTTTATCTTTCTAATAATTTTTTTGGTCCTTCTTGTCGATTGGGACCTTCAACATCGTTGATTAAATATGTTTTAGTCAATGTCTAATCTCGATATATAGCATCAAAAATATTTATATTGTCAGTATATATAATTTAAATTTAACGTAAAATAATGAGAAACGTTTTCTTTTTGGTGGGAGTAGTCAATGCGTGGGTAAATATATATGAGTAGCCAAAATGTCAAATATAGTGGCCTAGTGGAACTATGCTTGCATTTTTATCCTTCTTCCACTTACATTACACTAACAGAAACTTTACTATATAAGGATTTGGCATTTTGGGCACTTGATTTTAAGAGGAAAATTACAAGACCAAAGATATGGCCAACAATAACCAACATTTTGGCCCATCCTCTACATTCATCAGTCTATTTTTAATGTTACTCCTTCACATTCATTATGGTACTTCTCCCCTCATATTAATTCAGCTCTTCATTAAATTACCATTTATCTTATTTTTTCTTTGGCATTGCAGCTTAAATTATATACATCGATAGTGTAACTGAGTAATTTTTACAACCGAACTTGTAGTCAAACTTAAGTGTTTTGACTCCCGTGCTCTAAACTCCTTCACATAAATTGGGATAGCAAGTCAGATAAAGGGAGTCTTGTTATAGCATTTATTTCTGATTACTAATTAATGTTATTCCTCCATCCATTTTTGCTTGTCCATGTTACTAAAATTAGATATTCAACAATACTTGTCTAGTTTGAAAAATCATTAGATAATTTACTCATTTGTGCCCTTTTCACCCTTGGTATTAAATACTATTCATTATCCAATTCATTTTTCAAAACATTTAAGTTATTACTCCCTCAGTCTCAAATTACCCGTCTCAAATTTCCTAATTGATTTCTCATTTTACTTGTCTTTTTTCATTAATCAAGAAGAGACAATTTTTTTTTTCATGTTTTACCCTTTGCATTAATTACTTTTTCTTCAAATTAAAATGTAAACATCATTTAATAGGGGTACTATGGTAAACTAGGTATGTTATTAATTATTTTTCTTAATCAATGTATCATCTCAATTTGGGACAAGTAATTTGGGACGGAGGGAGTATATTCAAAGGGCGATAGTAAAATTAACTTGATTATTTATTGTTTCTTAAGTTGTGTGTCAAGTGAATAATGGACAAGTATTGTTGGATGGAGAGAGTATTAAATAAAGTTGCTTACAATTAACTCATGCATTTTCAATTATATAACTTCAAAATCTTTCTTAGAACTAAAAAGACCTATTTGGGTAAAAAAAAAAAAAAAGAATCTATTTTTTCCTTTTTATAGTGGTAAAAGAACAATGTTTCTGTTATCATATATGTATGTGCTAATTGCTTAGGTATCTATTAATTGCAGTAAGAAGTGATCTCAAATTATATTACTACTCAGAGAGTTGTCCAAGAGCTGAAGAAATCATCAAAGAACAAGTAACCATGTTGTACCATAAGCATGGGAATACTGCAGTTTCTTGGATCAGAAATCTCTTCCATGATTGCATGGTTAAGGTAAGTAATACATAATGCCCATGCATCAATTGAAAAATGAATGAAAGTCCTAAAAGACATACTTGACATATTTTATATGACAATATTTGACTAGATGTGAAATATAAAACGTAAAATAAAAAGACTGTTGGCTCATATACCACAAGTATCCTAAGAACTTGTGATCTTCAAACACACCATGCCATTTTTATGGCTATAAGCTCATGTTAGTAAGGGGCATTTTATTTGTTACAAGGATTATAATCTCACATCCAATATGGGGTAGTACCAAGACTTTGATATGGAATTTGTATCAATATTATAGCGAATACCAATAATTAAACACGGGATAAATGTACGCAATCTCAAATTTTATACCGAGATTAGTATCCAGTCCAAGTAACCAAACGAACTCCTGAGGGTAAAAGAAAATTAAAGTTACAATTTAAATACTGAGATATGTCATTCTTTTCGAAACACATTGAAAAAAGGCATTGAGAGGATTTCTTATCACTATGGCATGCATTGTTGGATTTGTGTTTAAATTAAATTAATAAAATGCCTTTTATAAAGAGGTTCAAAAAGAAAAAGAGTGTGTTCTTTTAATTTGTGTCTTTTCAATGAAAGGTGGTATCCTTTCCACCAATTCATTTAAACTCAACCTCTTCTGATTTCTAACGTAACTTTTACTGAGAAATCTTTTACGAAGAAGGCTTTAAAACATTCTTCCAAAACTCTCTTTTCTTCCCAAAATATCATATTCAATAAGTTTCTGCTTTTCAGGAGAATCTATTTACTATTTACTTAGTGCAAATTTCAATAGGCTTGTCATATCCATTAAAACTATTTGCATATAATCTCATAGCAATCTCGCAGAGGAGAGGGAGCAAATATCATTTTTAGGAAAGCGTCCGCACGTGTTTCAAGCCTCAAATTCCATGTTCGATGTTCATATTATCAAGCTTTCATCTTGTGTTCTTTGTTTATTTTGTGTTCATGGAACATAATTTCCCACATGCATGTTTGAACTTATAGCTCAATTAATTAATGTGAAATTGTTGTTGAAGTCATGTGATGCATCAATACTGTTGGACACAACAAAGGAACAGAAGTCGGAGAAGACATCTCAGAGGAACTTTGGGATGAGAAATTTCAAGTATATAGAGACTATCAAACAGGCCCTTGAGAATGAATGTCCCAATACTGTTTCTTGTGCTGATATTGTTGTTCTTTCTGCCAGGGATGGTATTGTTATGGTAAGTTCAATGTATTTAGCCTCTTTTCATCGACTTCATTATTTTTCTTATAAACATAAGTATATGTTTGACATATAGAGGAGTGAGGAGTGACAAATAGGTTGTTTGAAATGATTTTGAACAAGTAAAATGAATTGAATCAATAAATAAGTCATGAATTACATCCAATTATGACCTTGGAAATTGGTGGTTCTTGAACGTTTGATCCCTCCGCTGCCTACATGTGAAAACCTTCCCGTTCAAAAGTCAAAATTTGTTAAACCTCCCGCTGTGCCCATGCGACAAGCTACGTCAAAAGTTTAAAGAGGTCAATTTTGTATATTACCTAGAGTGTCATTTCCCCCAATCACGTCCAAAAGTTAGTTGGGCCAGTTGAAAATGGATTAAACACCAATCTGTTGTAGCGTAATTTGTCTATTCCTTTTTACCAAATTTAATTTGTTCACTTACCAAAACAAAACGAAGAATCTTTTTCTTCTTCTTTTCTCAATTTATGAATCATGAGCTAATTTTTCTGTAAGTGTTTTGACACAGTTAGGAGGACCACATATTGAAATGAAAACAGGAAGGATGGACAGCAAGGACAGTTACTTAGCAGAAGTTGAGAATTTCATTCCAAACCACAATGATTCCATGTCATTAGTTCTTTCTCGTTTCAATTCTGTTGGTGTTGATACACAAGGAACTGTTGCTCTACTTGGTAAACAATCCTCCGATCCCTTACAACTTTCCTCAAAAAATATTACTTACTTTTTTTTGTCTCAGTACTTCTCGAGAGTTAATTTGACAATTTTTTTTAAACAATTGGATTGTATATATTAACTTATGGTCGTTTGATAGGATGTATCAGAATAGTGTTGAATAGAATATATTAGTAACGTTGAAATTAGTAAAGTGGAGATCAGTTAGGGATCAATTATATTAGAATTATTTCTTATTCATGGTTTGATTTGGCATATACGGTGAATTATGGCTTTAACCATGCTTATTCATGTATTAATAACACTTGTAAGTAGTAATACTAATATCATGATTTGCTATGTATTATTAGTTATATATGCTCTATAGTATTGAATAGGATGTACAACAAATCCATAGAGTATTAATTATACGTAGGCTAAAAATCCTACAAAACAAGGAATTAAGTAATGTCATGACCAATACATGTAATATTTTCTCTAATAAAATCTAACAAACGACCCCTTAATATTCTAGAATTAAAATTTAGATGTTCAAAAGTAATATGAAAAATACCTTATGTTGATCAAAATTTACATATGCTCAACTTTAGAAAATGAAAAGTGCCACACAAAGTGGTGACGATAGAGGGAGTACCAGTATAAGTCAATATAGCTAATAATTTAATTTTGTTTTTAATTGTAGGCAAATTGGTATAAAAGAAAAACTCATTTGACTTTTCGAAATATAACGATGATTTGTGGTGGATGCAGGGGCACATACAGTAGGAAGAGTTCATTGTGTAAACATAGTACACAGACTATACCCAACAGTTGACCCAACTTTAGACCCGAAGTTTGCAAATTACCTCAAAACCCGATGCCCATCTCCACAACCCGACCCGAAAGCAATTGAATATGCCAGATTTGACCATGTAACTCCCATGGTATGGGACAATTTGTACTACAAAAACATTATGAGCAACAAAGGACTATTAATTGTGGATCGACAATTAGTTTCTGATCAATCAACTTATCCATTTGTGGAGAAATTTGCTGCTAATAATTCCTATTTTAATGATCAGTTTGCTAAAGCTTTGATTATTTTGTCTGAAAATAATCCACTTACTGGTGATCAAGGGGAGATTAGAAAGGTCTGTCGGGACGTCAACAAGTGATAAATGTAAATCCATGTCAAATATATAGTTGACTTGCGTGCTCTAGCAAATACACATCCTGTTTTAATTACTATTAACTCCTTTTACATTACTATGTTCTCATACACAATTGTACTTTAATTAAAGTACTTTTATTTATCTTGTCAGGTCAGCACTACAAAATTAATCAAGTGTACCAAAAATGTGTTGTGTACGTGCACATATTTGCTAATTTTCCCTTTTTTCGTGATGTAAATCTATCAGTATAACAAATCTGCAGTTATACTTTTTTTCTATTTCTAATTGTGACTTAACAATAAATGTGTGCTCGCTATCTAGCAGAGGTGGATCAAGAATTTAGAGTTTATGAATTACTAGTTTAGTATACGTGCTTTGCACGTGCATCTTTCGTCAATCAATAAAATTATATATGAGAGAGCAAAGTTATTAGAAAGTAGAAATTTATGTCATAATAAATTTTACACCTATTTAAATGATATATCTTGTACCAATAACAATAATATACCTTGTAAAATCTTATAAGTGAAGTCTGGGGAGGGTAAAGTGTACGTAGATCTTATCACTGCTTGGAAAGGTAAAGATGTTGCCTTCGAAAGACCTTCAGCTCAATTATAGTAAATTCAGGTATAAAGAAGAGAAAAACAGTGAATTAGCAATTGTCCATAAAAATAAACGACAAACAAAATAACTTGTCAATTAGCAATTGTCGATAAAAATAAATGATAATTTATTTTTTTAAAGATAAAAAATATACTAAAATTTAAAAAATTTACCTCAAATCATAAAAAAAAAAAAAAATGATTCAATAATCATAGACGCTATCAATATTTCAAAAAAAAAAAAAAAAAGAACTTATCAATTAGCAATTTCTATCAACAATACGTGATAATTATTATTGTATATTTCAAGAACATACTAATTTTTTTAAAAAAGCGTACCTCAAATAACAAGAAAATTTATCTATTTATCATAAGATATGTCAAAATTTCACGCACACAAAAAAACTTCTCAATTAGCAATAGATTGATACTGTCAAAATTGTAAACATCAAGAACATAGTAAAATTTAAGAAAATTTACCTCAAATCACAAGCAAAGTTTCTTTCAATCATAAGATATACCAAGATTCTACAAAATAAAACTTCTCAATTAGCAATTGTCTATTAAGAATACATGATAATTTATTTATTGTAAACTTAAAAAACATGCTAAATATTTTTTAAAAAAAAACACCTTAAATCACAAAAAAATTTATCTTTTTAATCATAAATACTATCAAAATTTTGTTTAATAGAATATTCTATACCTAAAGATATTTTTTCCCTAAATACAAGAAAAACTCGATATTGCCTGCTTTAATTCCTCCCAACAAACCTACAATAAGATCACAAAAAGCTCAAGTAAATTTTTTTTTTATCAAATTATATAATGTATTGGTTGATTAAAATTAGGAATCCTAAAATATAGAGTTCGATGGCCTCCAGAACAATTATGGGGATGCTATTGTTCCCTATGAATCTATGTATGTTAAAGTGCATTTTTTAAATAGTCAGTTTAACTCTTTTTTTTAAAAAAAAAAAAAACAAGTTTTTCCCTTTTGTATACTTTGTAAAAAAATGCACAATTATGTAAAATATTATTTATGGATTATAATTAGGTATAACTTCTCCTTTCTAATATTTTAGGAAAAAAGGGAACACAAAATTTTGACCCACAAGTTAAATATTGTATTATTGTTTATCAAATTACATATAAAAGTATTGAATATTTCCTCAATTAAATAGATAAGGAGTATTAATAAAATATATTTTTTGCTTATTATGGATTTAGGACACCTTAATTATTAATTTTTCTAATATCTTTTTACCTTATATTTTTTTCTTACCATATATTTTAGGATTCCTTAATTTCTTAAATAGATTTTTCTTTTACCGTATATTAAATAGTAAAAAGACGATTTTATCTATTACGGAGTATTTTAATGAAGAGTAAAAAGTTCAAATCACTTTTCTAAGGGTCTTCACACTTTTAATATATTATAGATTATAGATATATATTATACTAATTTTAAATGGGTAAAATTCATAAATAGCATACTTAAGATCATAATTATGGGATTCATAACAACACTTTCATAATTACTTAAACTAGCAACTTGTATTTTATATTTGAACAAACTGTTGCTATAAAAATACATATACAAATCATTTGACTGCCCATATTTAACTCAAATCAATTGAGTTAAATATGATATAATTAGCCATGAACTAAATGTGGAGATTCCTCTGCCATTAAAATCACTTAATTAACGTGATTTTCGTTATTTGTTACCAACCGAAATCAAAATTCAAATTTAAGTTTCACATTATCTTTTTCATTCAAAAAAATCGAAATCAAATTCAACTGAAGCTTCTTCTATTCAATATCTTCGAAAATTCAAATTAAATTGTTACTGTTGTTGAAGATATTTAATTGTAATATTGTTTTCTTATATGAATTTTATCAGTTGTTTGAAATCGATCAAAAAAATTTCATTCTAATTTTTTTTTAACCATTATTGTTATTTCATTCAAATTGTTTTTGAGTCATTACTAATGTTTCGTTCAAATATAGTGATCAAAATTGATTTTTCTTTAAATTATTTTTGAATATTTTGAGCTATTAATGATTTTTGTTAGAGTGATCAAAATTAATTTTTTGTTACATTGTACAATTTAACAATTTATTTCATTAAATTATTTTTTGGATATTTTGTAATAGAATTTAGAAAAAAATAATGCAATAGTAAATTGAACTGATCGAACAATATAGTGATCAAAATCGATTTTTCAAGTTTCTCAAACTCAATTTTTGGAGTTCTGATTCTCAAAATTTAAGAGTATATTTGCATTTTCGTAAATTTCAATTATGTATATTTTGGTTGTGTTCGAATAGGGATATTGTGACTGTATTTGTATTTTACATTGAACAAATATATTCGTATTTACGTTGTACAAATATATTGTAATTGTATTTTCAGCCGTACAAACACAATCAACACATAAAAAAAATACATATAAATATGCATATGTATATTGAACAGAACATAAATACAAAACCATCACTACAAAAAAATACATATGAAATTGGATATGTATGTATATAAGACAAATGCTTTCATATAACTTAAATGTATATTGAACAGAATAAAAATACAAATGAAAGTGCATATATATCTATAAAAAATACAAAATACTTTCATGTACCTTGAATGTATATTTAGTCAGTAAATTTTTATATATGGCAAACCTATATATACTTTATTGAAAAAACATTTGAAAATGTATTTATATTTCAAATTCCTAAATACATATCACTAATTAAAAATATATATACGTCGAAAAATGCCTCTTCCTGCTCATCTTCTTCGGATTCATTACCAAACGAGTTTTCAACATCGTCATTTACAACATTACTTGATTTTGCAATTTGTTTTGCTTTTCTTTTCTTCTCATATTTTTGTAATTTTTTGACTTTTGGAGAAGGAGTTTATTTCAATCGTTTTTTTTTTTCAAAACATCAGCTATCTTCACTGGGCCATTACGAAATGTGGACCTAAGCTCCTTCGTACTTACTAATTTCTTCGGCTGTATAGGAGTAAAAGCATTTTTAAATACGTTGTCTTGAGTTAAGACTAAATGATGGTGCATTGTTAGACAATAAATTAATAGGTGGTTTACCCCTATTTGTTCGTGATTTTGATGTGTGTTCTTCCATTAGAGCATAAAAACCTCAATCTTGAAGTTGCTAATGATTTACAGTACAAAATAAAAAATAAAAAAAAAAAGAGAAATTGATAACATGCAATAACTGAATTTATTAGTTATCTGAAATTGTGGAACACTATCCTTATCAAATTGTGAGAAAGAAAAAAATTTGAAAGAGGAATCTGAGAGATTTCAAACAATAAAAGGTAAAGTAAAAATCAGTTAAAGGAAAGAGAAAGAGAAGTGGCATGAAAAAGAAAACCTTATTCATGGTAACTTCTCAAAGGCAGTAAATGGGGGACCACACTTAAAATAATGTTATGTTTGCTACACAATGTAGTTTCATTAAAGTGTTGCCTTTTTTTATAATTTAAGTTTTAAGTATGCTACTTCTTGTAGTTTTTTTAATTTTAATAATTTATAATATTAACTGAGTTCCTAATTATATATTTTGTAATTTTTCAGTACTTATACATGGTATTAACAAAAGCTATTGAAATCTTGTTTGTAGCAAGTGCTAATTTTATTTTAAAATAAAATTTATAAAATAGCTTTTTCTGTTTGTGACTTGAAACTCACAGACAAAACAAGGTAACTACGAAAGGTGAGTTTTTTTTTAAAAGTTACTATATCACCATTGATATGAACAAAGTTAATCAATTGTTTGTCTTTATTCATGCAAAATGCAATGATTTCTCTTCTATTATCTTGATTATTTTCTTACTCAATTTTGAGTTAGTTCCTTCGTTAATTGAACGATGTATCCTACCTTGTGATAATTTGATCTATTAAAATAATTTTATTAGAAATGACTTAAAATATATGTTTTGCTTCCTGGTGTAGTTCTTTTATGATAGTGAAATTATATTAATTGTTATGTGTTTGTGTATACGTGCTAAAATTAAGTGCAAATTTCATTCTTAAGTTTTTAACTTTTTTTATTTAGTTTTATGGATATTTAAATATGTCATCTAGTTAGATATGCAAAAATGATCGCTTACTTTGTGGATGAGAAAAATGTTAAATTATTATTGAAAAATCTTGGAGCTTTACACAGTTTTTGCTTGTCCAATATCATTTGTAAATTGTTGCTTGATTACAAATTTTGAAAAAACCAATTATCACCATTAACGCTAATACGATTAAGGCTCAAGGGTGTGTCTTATAATTTGACTTATTATGTCAGTGATTAAGGATAAAACGATGTGTTAATAAAATTTCATCACATTAAGAGAGTAAGCTATCGAGTTAAAATTTTGATGCACTGTGATAATAATATACTGAGTTTGAGTCCTATTGAATTTTGGCCTAAAACGCCTAATATCAGTAAGATGTTGGGTTCAAGTCTCAATGCACTATTTGATGAAAATGATGATTGGTGTGTACTTTTTGTGAAAAATAATGAAATCCTCCACATTGATTTGCTGTATTCCTTGATATGGATGTATAGTAGTGCATATAAGTATGGAAGAGGATAAGTATTTAAATATATGTGAGCGTGATGGAACAATTATAATAATCATCATTATGATGAAGTGAAGAACATTATGGATTTTTAAAATTATCCTTTAAAAGGTGATGGTAATTTTACCATCAATTTGATAAGAATGGTATGGGGCACACGGTTATCGTACGACCTAATTTGATAGATTTTATAAATCCTCCATCAAAAGAATATAAAGTGGCGGTACATTTAATCTTTCAACGTGATGTTTAGATGGGTATATAACTATGATAAATGTCAAGACATGATAATAAAAGTATAAAATTAATTATGAAACACATATGATTATAGTCGAATTCTTGAAAAAAATGTGACTCGTGTAAGCATTGTGAATGCTTGGTCACTCTTGAAAGTAAATGTGTCAAAATGTGGTGAAAAAATTATAAATATACTTGTGCTTATAAATGGTTGGATAAGTACCAAAACTCGCCCCTATGGGAGGTTTGAGAGAAATACAGAATTTTAATTTGGTATAAAAAGGTCTTCGATATTATAGTATGTTTTATCATGATCTACCAAATGGTAAAATCAAGAAGCGATTCTTGCCTATAAAAATTTTGATGATGATCAAAATAAATATTATGGTGTGGCCGAATAAATTTGTCACTGATCGCGTAAATATGATACACCAAAAAGAACTTTATCAAATATTATAAAAAATAAATTATTAAAGAAAAAAGTAGAGCAAAAAAGATATCTTGCATATAATGATTTTGACTACAATGACAATAATTTTCTCCCTAAAAGGAGATGGTCACCATGCGAATGATGTTTTGAAATATAAGGTAGTACACAAGTATTTGATAGCCTCAAAAAGCTGATATGTTACTACTCGGAGGAATGAACTTGTTCAGGTCATTAAAATTGAAGTAAGTCTCCAAAAGAAACTTTTTATGTTTCAAGAGAATTGAAAAAAAAAATATTATTATATTGATACTATAAATCATGAAAAGATATTGTATCTTCATATTACTATAATTGAAAGGGGTTATAAATATTTATGGAAAAGGCTACCTGTTTACCTCCTGTTTATTGATACAAATATGGGCATGATGACGGAATCATATGTTGTAGTAAATTAAAAGTTTACAGAAAATATATAAGTTGGTAATGATCGGTTGACCATCCCAATTAAAATGTGATGCAAAAATAATTGAGAATTCATGTGGTTTTACATTGAAGAAATAAATAATTCTTCAAGAATTCTCTTATGTTGCTTGTTCTCACGATAAAATCATACTGTTAAAGTTATGGTTATATCCCTTATATTTTTGAAATGTACAACAAGGTTAATATGGGCCCGTTCACCTGCCATGTAGACCGTTTATCATGAAATGAGATGCATCTATGGTTGGTCACATGTGTTTCTCTATCAACTTGCTATTTGATTTTTGCAAAGTTATTTGCTAAAGTTATTAAATTGAAAGCATGATTTCAAACTATAAAAGTTGATAATGCTGATTGATTTAGCAGAAAATTGTGTGCCTTCAATTATAGCTGAACCATTGATTATGAGAACAAATCTTCCCAAAAGAAAATTTGGTATGAGACTATTTAATTTAGATGTAGCAACAATTGTATGCATCAAGCCAACAAGATTCCCCTATTTGTTGGTTTAGAGTCAAAAACCAAATAAATTCATCTAAATTTTATATGGATAATCTTCACCACGCACAAAGATGGATCCCCAAATAAAATTGGAGTGAATATTAAATTTTCTAACATTAGGGGGAGATATGATTAATAGTTGAAATGTGTGGAATGAATTATCTAGATCCTCGTAAAAAAAAAACTCGAAGTTCAAAAAAAAATTCATGATTTGTAAAATATTGCAGCTTCATTGTCAGATTGACCCTATGTTATAATTCAGCTATAAATGCTCCAGTGAAAGTTCTTGAAAGACAGAGTCTATGACACTCCTAAAGCATGATAGATAAATTAATTCCAAACATAAAATTCCTTGAAGAAGGAGAAGAGCAAATAATAAAAATGGTCAATGATTATGAGGCAAGTGCTTTAAAAAGCACTATGACATGACACTTTATAAAACTTTGGCAAAGGTACGGGTACCTGAAAATGATAAAATGAAAAGATCTCGATAAGTTATGTCTTATTGGAACCAATATCGAATAACCGTCGACAGTATCTTTAGTATAATATAATGCTCACCATTATAAATGATAACGAGGATCTTGAATTTAATCTGTCGAATAGTATGAACAGATAAAGTACACAATTCAAGTATATTATCTTTCACTTGAAAAGTGATGTTTTGAAATTAGTCCACAAACTAAGGTATAATGTCAATGGGATACAAATTGATAATTATGTAAAAAGTAAAATCGTAAGATATAAAATATGATTTGTGCCTTGAGGTATAAAGGTTATTCGCAAAGTTGTGGCATTATTGTTTGGAGATGTGTTCTCCTATGGTGGATGTAATAAGATTTTTTTTGAATCTGACAATGTATGAAAATCTTGAATGAGTATAACGAATGACTGTCATGTCTAGTTAGACGACAAATGTTATAGAAAAATTCTTAAAGGATTTAAAAGAGATTGATCCATTGAATATCCCAATGATTACGAGATCACTTATCATAAAGAAAGATCAATTTCAATCACATAAAATGATTAAAAAATATCATGTATTAGTCCAATTGATACATTTTTATATCCTGATATTTTTATACATGAGAATCATTTTTGTTAATGTGTAGAAAGACAAAATTTTACTTTTATGTGCATGTGAGTGAAGTCAAATATTATTGATATGAATTTATTATTTCTAACAAATATTGCCAAAAGAATTATTGGTTATGCAAATACAGAAAGAATGTTTGATCTACGATCAATTTTAATATCATGCGAATGAATTTTTCACAATTAATTTGTTGTTGCTACGAACAAGTTCAATGTGCAAATGACTTGCGACGATGAGGTCACATATAAAGTGATTTTCAGAAATTTATTTGGCTAAATTCAAAGGCTTAACATATCCAAGAAATAAGAAAACAACACATCAGGATGATTTCAAGAATGCAATATCTTCATGAATGTGATTTAATCATAATGGCACAGTCAAATGAATATTTAAAAGATGACATATAAGATTGGGATGCGTAGTCTTTGAGAAGTGAAATGATATTTGAATTAGGGGGAGTAAAATACGTGTTGCACCCTTTTTTTTGACATAGATTTTGTCCCAATAATTTTTTCTTGCACGATTTTTAACGAGGCAACAAATAAATGCATATTATAAGATATGCGTACTCTTTTTTCTTCACTGAAATTTTTTTGCCACAATTTTTTTTAGTAAGGTTTTAACGAGGCACATCATCTATGGAGATCCAAGGGGGTGTTGTAAAACTAATAAGTGTGGATGTCCACTACTCTAGAAATTAGTCCCACTACTTATCGCCATTATTCACCTCCATTATGAAGATAACCTCCTCCATTCACGATCATTATTCTTGTGACCTTACATACCCATAACCTCCTTCATTATGTTGATGGTTAATATCATGTTTATGACAACCTTTTACATGCCTCTATATGATACTCTAAATAGAGGCATAAGGGTTCATATCATGAAATACTTCAACAATTGAAAGACTTGAAACACTTGTATATTTGATATTTGAAACAATGAAAATCTCTTAACTCTTGTCTTCTCTCAATATTTTTTGTCTACTTTATTGTTCATAATATTCATCTTTTGACTTAATCTTAAAATAAATTATAATTAATTAACATGTATTTTACTTCATATCCACCGTTATAAAAATTTTATTATTTCAATTAAATGACATACATCTTTTTGTATCGGGCACTAATAAATTTTTAATATCTAGTTAAATTAAAAATCATTCAAATTAAGAACAAAAGCCCATTATATTTTTTCTCTATAATTTAATTGAAGCCGCGGCACTATCCATTTATGGTATATAATGCATATTTTTAGTTTAATTAAGATTATTATAAAATTTAAAAGATC
Organism: Capsicum annuum; assembly: GCF_002878395.1. Lineage (NCBI taxonomy): Eukaryota > Viridiplantae > Streptophyta > Magnoliopsida > Solanales > Solanaceae > Capsicum > Capsicum annuum. Next base: position 202,609,768 of record NC_061120.1, read on the forward strand.
TTATTTACTTTTTAAAATTCTATTATCTTGCATCTCTTAAACAAGTGAAGCGGATCGTGTAGGTTGTGTGTTTAAATTAGGACATAGATTGAGATTCTTTTCTTCTCATCATTAGTTAGTGGAAATGTCAAATTAAAATCGGGTCAAAATTATTTTTTCTCCCCAATTTTATCTTAAAAATCAATCCCCCTCAACTTTGAACAATAATCATACCCCCTCCCCTTTATCCTAATTGATTTTTTAAAATTCCTATTTTACCCTTTATCATCAATTTTTTTTAAACTTCTTTAAAATCATCATATTTTTATTTTAAGAAAAATTCATATGACAAATTTTTCATAAAAACATAAACATTATTCATATAACAAATTTTTCATAAAAACATAAACATTATCTTTTAGGAAAACAAAGTAAGAAATCTATAAGCTAATGATGATCTTTATGAAGTAAATTAGCATAATAATAAAATTAGTTTTATTAATAATAATCAAAACTATAATATTTATTTTACAAGTGAACATAATAAGTAATACTAATTTTATAAACATATTTCAATGCAGAAAATACAAACAATAAATGAAAGAGATAAGTCTCTAGTACCACCCCGAACTATGGTCAAAGTTGTTATGACACACTCCAACTTCACAGGGGTCCTATTATCCCTCGAACTCAAATTTAGCATATTTTTGTTATTTTTTGTGCTAATGTGGTACCTTTATTACATAAATTGGAGCCCACATCAAAGGTGTCACACCATCTAAAATGATTGACAAAAGGTATCACGTTAGCTAAAAAGATTGACAAAAATACGCTAAAATTTAGTTTAAGGGGTAATAGGACCTCGTGAAGTTGACGTGTGTAATAACAAATTTGGTCATAGTTCAAAGATACTAGATGTTTTTCTCGAATAAAAATAAGATCAAATTTTAAAGATTATATTTATTTATATAAATTATAAAATATGTAATACTCTATTAATGACAATCACAGCTTATTTACTGATACAGACAATAGATAATACCGTTTCTTATCACTTGATCCTCATATTAAAAAATAAATATTTTAATTTATCTGCTTAATTTGTGAAATCAAGAGAATTGTATTATATTTTTTTCTATCCTTTAGTGTTAAATAACTATATAAAGTAACAGTATAGACAAATTTAAAGTTTTAAATTATCATTAATAAGGTTAATTTAGCAAAATATACCTCTAAGTAAAATTTCCTTAAGGATTGTGTTATATCAACAAAAAGTTAAGTAATACGAAACGAATTTAGTAAGAGAGTGATAAAACACAAAAATATACGCACATGCATGTACATACATATGTATATACACACACTTAAGGGTGGGTTGTTTGGAAACAAGTTATTCCGGGATTAATTATTACAAAATAAGTTGTACTAACATGTATGTGTGATAACTTATCTCATCACTATGGTATAAATGGTGTGACAAATAATTTTTAGACTACCTAATACATCTAATTAAACGCAGGAGAAATAATCATGAACTTTATCTCTGAATTATTATAATAATACCTCACACCAAACGACTCATTAATACATATAATACTAAAATAACGATCTTAAAAAATAACATTGAATTTTGTGATAAATTTATAAAAAGTATTAATTTGCGTATAAAGTTAATAAACTTAAATAAAATGCTACAAATATTCATGTTAAAAAAATATTCATTACATATAATGATATTACATAAATATAGAATTAAAATTACAAGGACAAAATAGACATTGCATAGGATAAAGGGGGAATATGATTATTGTTCAATGTTGAAGGGGGAGTTTGATTTTTTAATCAAAGTTGGAGGGTGAAAATGATTTTCACCCAATTAAAATCAGACAAATAAATTAAATTCGAGAGATTACTTTAAAATGATATTGGCCTTTTCTGCTACTTATAAAAAGGTTAATTACACTAAACATTCTTGTAATATGATTAGTTCTAAATATGTCTCTTATATTTAAAAATTAAATACTTGTGTTCTTTATGCTATGAAAATTTCGCACTTACACTTTTTATAAGACTATTTTCATAACTATGCACATTAAAATGTGCTGTAACAACAATAATATATTTAGTATATTCCCAAAAAGTGAGATCTGAAGAGGGTAAAATGTACGCAATTCATATCATAATTTAGGTGAAGTAAAGAGACTGTTTTGGATAGAACTCAACTCAGGACTATGTTAAAATATAATCATAAAGAAATAATTTAAAAAATTAACAGTTTTTGAAATTTAAGAAAGAAAATAATTGAAAATCTTTATAAACGCCTATGATTAAAAAAAATGGGGGGATAATTAAGTGAATTGACCGGTTGGTCAGTTTATTTACAAAAGAAATAATCCAATTTTGTTAAATTTACCAAATTTAGCTTAATGTCATGATTTATGTAAATCTGTCGGCGAAAGTTATTTATAAAAGAAATAATCCAACTTTGTTAAAATTACCAAATTTAGCCTAATGTCATGATTTATGTAAATCTGTAGGCGAAAGTTACTTATAAAAGAATTAATTCAATTTTTTTAAAATTGCCAAATTTAGCCTAATGTAGGGTGGCAAAATTAGCCCAAACCCATTTAGCCCGTATAATTCGTTCATGTTTTAATGGATTAAGCTAGAATGATTTTGAAGATAGACTGATTTGGTCTAGCGCAAGTAAATTCATCATAAATCATCGACTCAAATGGACTCATGATGATGTTCAACTTTGACCCAAAAAAATATTTAATCACAACACTTATAAATTCACTTTTAGCATTTTTAATTTTTTTAGTTGCTTTGATTATATTTTTTTTCATTTTGAAATAATTATTGTAATAAATAATTTTTTGAATGAAGAAAAACAATTTTTTCTAGCACCATTTTCTACCCCTACCCCACTAAAAAATTAAATATTTTTTAAAATTCTTTTTTTTTAAAAAAAATTCTACCTTTTCCCACTCCCCCCCACTTACTCCAACCTACTCCACCCCCCCCCCCCCCCCAGCATAAAAATAATTTTTTCCCTTACTCCATTGCCCTACATCCCTACTCTGACCCCTACCAGCCCCTCCCCCTCCCCTCTTCTTTCCTTAAAAAAAAATTAAAAAAAAAATCAAAATCTTTTTTTAACCAAACCATTCCCTACCCCCAACCTCCCTCCCCTCCTCAAAAAAAAAATAATTTTTTAATAAAAAAGAAATTCTTACACCATTTTTCTATCCCGACCCACACCTCCCTAACATGACCCTATACCAGTTCCCCTACCCCTACTCCCCCCCCCCCCCCCCCCCCCCCCCCCCAAAAAAAAAAAATAAAATTTTTCTTAAAATTTATTTCCTTAAAATTTATGTTCTTACAAAAAAGAGAAAATCTTTTCTTACCAACCCCTCCACCCTTCCGACCTCAACCCACCCCTAGCTCTCCTCTTAAAAATTAAATTTTTTAATTTGTATTTTAGAAAAATTTTAAAACTTTTTTCTTAGTCCCCCCCTATTCTTACCCTTTCCTCTCTCCCTCACCCCTCTCCCAAAATTTAAAATTTAAAATTTATATTATAAAAAAATTATATTTTTTTTCACCTCTCTTATCCTATTCATTATCACTATTTTGTGTTGAATATATATACAAATATTTTATTATATTTTTTTAATTTTCATATTTTATTTTTACTTGAAAGCAACAATAATAACGGTACAAATATAGATATAAAAAGAAAATTAAAAGATATCATTTCAACCTAAATTTCTATTAGAATGATAAATTGTTCAATGATGAATTAAGTTGGACGGATTGGGCTACTAGAATGGTAAATTGTTCAATGATGAATTAAATTAGAAGGATTGAAATATAAACCTATAAATCATCGTTTAGCTCATCTTAGCCCAATCCATTTTAGTTCATCTATATTTTGAACTGATTAAATAATGACCTATTTGTTGTTTTAGTTCATTTTGAATCGCCTAAATTTAACCCAAATCATCCATTTACCAACCCTAATTTTTTTCTAGTTTCTCATTTAGTGTCCGGTACTCATATTGGAGTCCGACTAATCCAAATTCATGCAGGGTAGGGCTCATTAGGGATAGCGCTTCCTATTTACCATCCCTAATCTAATGTGATGATTTTTGTAAATTTGTTGGTGAAAGTAAACTTTATTTTGTCTTCTACCTCATATGTATGTACATATATAATTTATTACAAACCGACCGCGTCTCCAGGGTCCCGTGAAACTAACCGTGGTGAACCCGTCTTGATACAGCGGGATCCGGTGGGTACAACTAGTCGGGTTCGCAAAGCGACACCTGAAAACCATGGAAAAAAAACTTATAGCTTGAGTATGAAAAAATTCTTGATAGGGAGGCGCTACCCTTCAAATGGGGCTCTACCGACGCAAATCAAGATTAGTTGGATTTTAATGCGAGTATCAAACGCCGAATGAAAAAAAAAATAGAACAATAATAAAAGGACACAAGTAAAGTAGGAAAGTGACATTTTCTGTTCTTTTTCTCTTTCATTGGAGTATATATATTGTACACGTTTTTGCAAGATGGAGAAGAAGAAAAACTTTGGAAAAAATATTTTCTTTTTGTTTACTTTTTATGGAAAAAGTGAAATATTTATATTATTTTATTATCTTTTTTTATACTTATATTTAATAGGTTAAAATGCATGATAGCCAATATATATATATATATATACACATATATATATATATATATATATATATATATATATATCTTATATATTATCGATACACGTTTCTACATTATTATATAATGCCGATACATTACATAACTATTTATACTATATTGATATACGTGTCTGCACATTTATATAAAATCGATACGCGTTTATATATTATTTATACAATATCAATACATATCTATACACCATTTATACAATACCAATATATTATATAATTTTTCTATAATATCGATACATTACATATACTTTTTAATTTAATATTAAATTTTAAAAATAAAAAAAAACTTTTAAACCTTATAATATAAATTAAAAATATTTAAAATCATAGTAGAAAAAGTTATTGTTGAACCATACCACAACAAGAATATTGGATCAAAATAGTGACAAATAAGAGACAATTCCAATAAATGGGTTTGTCAGATATTTCATGACCAAAATGGTGAAAATGCATGGACATAGAGCATCTTCAGTGTGCAATTTTCACGTTAAAAAAATAGACGGACATTAAATATATTTACACTGAAAGTGCTCTACTTTCACGAGTCTTCAGTGAATCTTTTACATTTTAAGGAAAGGTTCATTGTTAGTCATGAGCCTTCTGTGAATTTTACATTTTTGAAGAAAGATTCCTTTCCTTAATGTACCTTCAACATAAATTTTATTATCTCGAAATCTGAAAAGACTGTCATCGTCTGAATTGCACCTTTAGTCAAATTATAAAAACACCTTTGACTTCATCTCAACTTTACTAAAATAAGAGAAAGTCTCCATCTTTACCTGAGGTCCCCACTTTTTCACCATTGTCATTTTCTTCAAGATAAAGACCCTACAAGCTTTTATTTAACATACTAAAAAACAAAGCTTCACAACTGGATACAGAAGCATGATACCTATTATATTTATTTCGTGATCAACTTGATTTACTTATAGAACATCAGGTATTTTTACTTTTGAATAATTGCTTTAACTATCTTTTTTTTTTTAAGTTTTTAAGTTGGAAAAACTAACTAAATTTATATGTATATAGTTTGTGTGGCAGCCATACAGTCTCGATGTTTTTGCTACATTACCAAATTATTGTGTGAGTGGTCAAGTGTTTGGCGTGCTATTGTACCCGTAATAGCTTGGGATGCAGTTGAGTGACACTATCCATATAGGGTACTACGTTAGTTTGGGTTGATTCAGAATATTTTGAGTAGAATATTGTGGGATCCCAAACATTTTCAGTTGGATTGGAGAGGAAGAGCTAAGTTTAATTGACATCATTTCTTTATTAAAGAGGTTGAAATCTGGAGAGATAGATGAAATCACAATGCTGAGCCTGATTGTCTCGAAGATGACACTGAATATGTGCAGTGGTATAACACGACTACTCGCCATTTGATCAATAATTCGGCTCATCAATTTAAACAAGGTTATCAAAGTTTTGCAGGCAGACACAAAATTTTGGTACAATACTACCTTATAATTATCTGTATAATTATGCTTTACTTTCAGCTTCCTTACGTAAGTTCTGGTAGGCCATAAAGTTATGTGATATTATTAGTAAAATCCCACTTTACACTACAATTTACGTAAAATTGAGAAATGTTTGCCACTTTTGACATTCACACGTATTCCTACTAAATTTAATGATATATTTTATGCCACCACGGCCTTGACGATGATATGTTTCAACCTTGAATACCCCTGTTTCTCTGTTATAAGTTGTCACCTGATGACATTTAGACTTCAATTCATACTTTAAAATTTTATTTGCAACCACAGGTGGCCATAGTTCTTTTTCATTAATGAGCTCTTGTACATACTGCTTTCTGGACACAAATCTTTTCACAATTTGACCGTATGTAAGCTTAATAATTGCACTAATTGGAAGACCTTGAGATTTCTTTAAGAATTCATTAAAAGATTTAGAAAGATTGGTTGTTAAAATGCCTCATCTTTTACCACCATCACGATGAACTGTCCATTTTTCTAATGTAATTTTCATTAAGAAATTGTACGTACCTGGCTCAGCATGTTTCAAAAAATGCATGCCAGCTTTGAATTTGTATTCTTGGTGTTGAATAGCAGTCTTCCACATTAATCCCTCAAGCTGCTTGTTAGAGAAGTCAGACAGAAAGTTACTCTTCACATGCCTAAGACAAAAACGATGATATGCATTCGGCTTATGTTACTCAACCAAATCATTAAAACTTTGAAGTATTTCAGGAGCACGATCAAATATGTACGTTACACCTCCATGACCAGTTACCACATGAATTCCAAGACATGATAAAAACCATGACTATGCTTCTTTGGTTTCCCTGTTAACAATTACAAAAGCAAGTGAAAATATTTGCCCATTTGTATCAACAGTCACAACAATCAACATCTTTAAATCATATTTTCCATAAATGTGAGTACCGTCAATAGAGATGACTGGTCTACATCTTTTTAAACCTTTTATACAAGGTTTAAATGCCCAGAATACATATTTAAAAATATTTACCTTTGATGTTGATTCATCGGCATGCATCCATTCCACTACCGTTCCTGGACTAAAATGTTGAAGTGCATTCATGTACATTGAAAGTTATGTGAATGACTGATCAAAGTCACCATATATGAATTTGAAAGCACGTCTTTGGCCAAGCCATGCTTTTTTTAGGAAGGTGTATATTTTAATTCAACCTCAACAGTAGTCTGGACATCTTTCACCTTGAATTGAGGGTTATTCCCGAGGAAAGGTAGCAACAAAGAAGCAATCAATTTAGAATCCAAGTTAAAATGATCAGCTTGGATTATACCCATTTGACAAGTATGCCTTTCATAATATTTTTCGATAGTCCATAAATTTGTTGGTATTTTTCGACCTCTGAGTATCCAATCACATCCATATTTCCACCTCCTGCACTTAAAGGTCCAATATTATTTTTGGATTCCCACACAGTGAACGCTCTATTACCCTGCAAACTCCATATTCTTACAACTGTCTTTAATCTTTCCTTACTAGGAAATAACTGTCCAGACTTAAGATCTGACTCTTTATCATTTAACTAAATTTTACATCCAACACCCTCTGATTCATGGGTAAAAGCATACATATCTGGACGATCTTGAAGATTATTCAGAAATGGAATGTTCTCCCTATGAAATGGTATGTTTTATGGCACCTCAATGCCTGGTTGTTGATCATTGTCATTATCATCACTAGAGTTACTCAGTTTATTTGACTAATATGCATCATTCGGAGCATCACTATCAGAATTATCATCCGCATGAGTATCAACATAGGTATCAACTTCTATCCTAGCTTGTATTTCATAAAATCTTGGAATCTCTAGAACCTGAGGTAAATTACTAGTTCCTGCACCATCTCTAAAATCATAATGTCGATAATTATCGACATCAAAATTTGTACCAAAATCAGTACATCCATGGCCATAATTACCGGATGGAATATCAACTTGTGGTGTTATACTCTATTACAAGAGGCTCGTAAAACTTTGAAATTCTGAGAAATTACTAGTCATATTTGTAGATGGTTCATAAAAATCAGAAGGGGGGTCATTAAGATTCAAAGAGGGTGTAGCGAAATTTAAAGAGAGAGAATTCAAATTATGTGTAGGTTCAACAACATATAATGCTTCTGTTTTAATATACATCTCCAACAAATCAAGATTCATCATATAACACACTATATCAGGTGCCACCATAAAATCTTGCAAAGACTCATTATCAAGTATGAGAATTTTAGAATAACGAGCATTACCCTGCACAGTTGAAAATGATCATCTACCCGAAATAACAAGCCTTATCTCATTTGGATTAGTTTTCATTCTAATATGTAAGTTCTAACTAGCCAATCATACACAACATTTAGTGAAATTTTAACAACTGCATCAGCACCATAACTATATCTAACTGTATCAAAATTCATATATGACATCGCCGCCCCAATACAATACAACTCTAAAATGACGCTCATTCAATATTTGTAAACCTATAAAAATAACTTTAGTTATTAATAAATTATTTACTCAATAGGGAGAGCAATATACTAAGAAAAAATTACTAACCTTTTTTAGTCCAATTCAGATTGAAGGATACGTCAATTGTAAAGTACAATAGTTTTTGTGAATTTTTAGTTATATACATGACAATGAAGAGGATATGCATATATATAGAACAAACAATAATATTGAAGACACTCTGCATAAGAGTGTATTTTTAATTTGCTGGAAAGTGCATTGCTGTCCATGAGTCTTTAGGGTATGAAAAAGTTATCTCCTATTGTCCCATCAATTCAGAAAATGACAATCTTTTTCAGATTCTTGAACAGTAAATTTCACAGAAGGCTCATGACAATTAATGAGCCTTTCTTTAAAATGTAAAAAATTTATTGAAGACTCGTGAGAGTAGAGCACCTTCAGTATAAATTTATTTTATTAAGATGGAGAAAGGGGACCTCAGGTAAAGATAGAGACTTTCTCTTATTTTAGTAAAGTTGAGATAAAGTCAAGGGTGTTTTTGTAATTTGACTGAAGGTGCATTGTAAATATGAGTCTTTCGTGTGTGAAAAAGTGGTCTTCTCTTGTCCCATCAATTCAGACGATGACAGTCTTTTTAGATTTTGAGATAATAAAATTTATGTTGAAGGTGCATTAAGGAAATAAGTCTTTCTTCAAATATGTAAAAGTCACAAAAGGCTCATGACTAACAATGAGTCTTTCCTTAAAATATAAAAGATTCACTGAAGACTTGTGAAAGTAGAGCACCTTCAGTATAAATATATTTACGTCCGTCTATTTTTTTAACGTGAAAATTGCACACTGAAGGTGCTCTATGCCCATGCGTTTTCACCATTTTGGTCATGAAATATCTGACAACCCCATTTAATGAAGTTGTCCCTTATTTGGCACTATTTTAATCCAACTCTCATGACATTCATTAAGGAGAGATGGATCAAAATGGTGTCTTATAAGGAACTATTCCAATAAATGGGTTTGTCAGATTTTTCATGACCAAAATGGTGAAAACGCATGGATTATGGAGCACCTTCAGTGTGCAATTTTTACGTTAAAAAATAGACGACCGTTAAGTATAGTTACACTCAAGGTACTCTACTTTCACGATTCTTCAGTGAATCTTTTACATTTTAAAGAAAGGCTCATTATGGGTCATGAGCCTTCTGTGTATTTAACATTTTGAAGAAAGATTCGTTTCTATCAATGCGCCTTCAATATAAATTTTATCTTCCCAAAATCTGAAAAGTCTGTCATTTTCTGAATTGATGGGACAAGGGAAGACTATTTTTCACACACTAAAGGCTCATCCTTACAATGCACCTTCAGTCAAATTACAAAAACACCTTAAGAGTCTCCAAAATATATTTACACTGAAGGTGCTCTACTCTCACGAGTTTCAGTGAATTTTTTACATTTTAAAGAAAGGTTCATTTAATTCATGATCCTTCTGTGTATTTGACATTTTGAGAAAGACCTGTCATCATAAGAAAAGACTGAATTAATAGAACACGCTTAAGAGTTTTTCTCCAAAATATATTTACACTGAAGATGCTCTACTCTCATAAGTCTTCAGTGAGTGTTTTATTTTAAAGAAAGACTCATTTAAGTCATGAACCTTTCGTGAATTTTACTGTTCAAGAATCTAAAAAAGATTGTCATTTTCTGAATTGAGGTGACAATAGTGGATAACTTTTTCATACCCTAAAGACTCATGGACAGCAATGCACTTTCAAGCAAATTAAAAATACACTCTTATGCAGAGAGTCTTCGAAATTATTTTGTTCCTCTCTATATATATGTGCATCCTATTCACTGTCATGTACATTACTAAATTCACAAAAATTATTATACTTTTTGATGTATCCTTCAATCTGAATTGGAGTAAAAAAGGTTGGTAATTTTTTCTTAGTATATTGTTCTCCCTATTGAGTAGATAATTTGTTAATAACTAGAGTTATTTTTATAGGTTTAAAAATGTCGAATGAGTGTCGTGTTAGAGTTGCATTGTATTGGGGCGGCGATGTCATATATGAATCTAATACAGTTAGATATAGTCGTGGTGTTTGTACAGTTGTTAAACTTTCACTAAATGTTGAGTATGATTGGCTAGTTAGAAACTTGCATATTAGAATGAAAACTAATCCAAATAAGATAAGGCTTGTTATTTTGGGTCAATGGCTATTTTCAACTGTGCAGGGTAATGCTCCTTATTCTAAAATTTCCATAGTTGATAATGAGACTTTGCAAGAGTTTATGGTAGCGCCTAATACAATGCGTTATATGGTGAATCTTGATTTGTTGGAGATGTATATTAAAACAGAAACATTAGATGTTGTTGAACCTACACATAATTTGAATTCCCTCTCTTTAAATTTTGCTACACCCTCTTTGAATCATAATGAACCCCCTTCTAATTTTTATGAACCATCTACAAATATGACTAGTAATTTCTCAAAATTTCAAAGTTTTACAAGTTTCTTATCACAGAGTATAACACCACGAGTTGATATTCCATCCGGTAATTATAGCCATGGATGTACTGATTTTGGTGCAAATTTTGATATCGATAATTATCGTCATTATGATTTTAGAGATGGTGCAGGAACTAGTAATTTACCTCAGGTTCCAGAGATTTCAAGAGTTTCTGAAATACAAGCTGCTAATACTCATGCGAATGACAATTCTGACAATAATTCACCGAATGATGCATATCAGTCAGATGAAATGAGTGAATATGGTGATGATAATGATGATGATCAACAACCAGCCATTGAGGTGCCACAAAATATACCATTTCATAGGGAGAACATTCCATTTATGAATGATCTTCAAGATCATCCAGAGGTGTTTGCTTCTACCCATGAATCAGAGAGTGTTGGATGTAAAGTTTGGTTAAATAATAAAGAGTCGAATCTTAAGTATGGGAAGTTGTTTCCTAGTAAAGAAAGATTAAAGACTGATGTAAAAATATAGAGTTTGTAGGGTAATAGAGAGTTCACTGTGTGGGAATTAAAAAAAATTATTGGACTGTTAAGTGCATGAGGTGGGAATCTGGATGTGATTGGATGCTTAAAGGTCAAAAAACACCAACAAATTTATGGACTATCAGAAAATATTATGGCAGACATACTTGTCAAATGGGTGTAATCAAAGCTGATAATTTTAACTTGGATTCTAAATTGATTGCTTCTTTGTTGTTGTCTTTCCTCAGGAATAACCCTTAATTCAAGGTGAAATATGTCCAGACTACTGTTGAGGTTGAACTAAAACATATACCTTCCCACAAAAAGGCATGGCTTAGCAAAAGACGTGCTTTCAAATTCATATATGGTGACTTTGATTACTCATTCGCACAACTTCCAAGGTACATGAATGGACTTCAACATTTTAATCCAGGAACGGTAGTGGAATAGATGCATGCCGACGAATCGACATCAGAGGTAAATATTTTTAAATATGTGTTTTGGGCATTTAAACCCTGTATAAAAGGTTTTAAAAGATGTAGACCGGTCATCCCTATTGACGGCACTTACATTTATGAAAAATATGATTTAAAAAAGATGTTGATTTCTGTGACTGCTGATGCAAATGGGTAAATATTTCCACTTGCTTTTGCAATTTTTAACAAGGAAACTAAAGAAACATGGTCATGATTTTTGTTGTGCCTTGGAATTCATGTGGTAGTTGGTCGTAGAGGTGTTACATACATATCTGATCGTGCTCCTGGAATACTTAGAAGTTTTAATGATTTGGTTGAGTTACATGAGCCGAATGCATATCATCGCTTTTGTCTTAGGCATGTGAAGAGTAGCTTTCTGCCTAACTTTCCTAACAAGCAACTTGAGGGATTAATGTGGTAGGCTACTATTCAACACCAAGAATGCAAATTCAAAGCCGTCATGCAATGTTTGAAAGATGCTGATCCAGGTGCGTACAATTTCTTAATGAAAATTTCATTAGAAAAATGGACAGTTCATCGTAATGGCGGTAAAAGATGGTGCATTTTAACAACCATTCTTTCTGAATCTTTCAATGGATTCTTAAATAAATCTCAAGGTCTCCCAATTACTACAATGATTAAGCTTACATGCGGTTAAATTGTGGAAAGATTTGTATCCAGGAAGCAGTATGCACAAGAGCTTGTAGACACCTAATTTTGTCCCTCCAAAGTTCAATTCATCTATTTTTACATCATGTTATCATACACCCCCACCCATGTGATTATTCTTCCACAAGAAAAAGACAAAAATAACAAAACTTTTAACAAAATGTACCACCCAACCAATTAAATTTTAACAGCCACTACCTTACCTAACCACCCTACCCCCTTTCACCCCTATTGGACCCCACTCATATTTTTTCCATTTTTGGTTTTTCCATAATAGAATCAGCAATAAGGAGAGAGAGGGGGATATTCACACAAGACCCATATATACAAATAGTGAGGGAAAAAAAGGGGGGGGGGGGGGGAGATACTTATATCATCAAGGTCCATTTTCTCTAATAACAGAAGACCACTGACCATTTTTTCATTTTTTACTCACCACTCACGAATTCGATCAACAAAAACACATGCGACTATCATCCTCTTCTATGCGGATTAACACACATCCACCACATTGAAAAAATAGCGTGAGAATTGAGGGGGAAGAACAAATTCGGGCTTTTGTTTACTGTTTCGGCAACGACTTCATCGGAAACTCTTTAAACGTCTCCAGATCTATTCAAAAATACCGTCAGTCCATGTCCTCCGATCAGTTTCTCTAACGATTCTAGCCGGAAGTACATTCTGAGTTGGCTTTTTGTTCTCTTTCAGTTGAAAATATCATTAAACGAGTGAGATTCCAAAGATTAGGTTTGTTCATGTCTTTTACGGGTCGTAGAATTGCTATATCAATTTTTTTGGGTTGATTCCATTGAGGTTTTGGGTGGATTTTGGTAAAAATTGTCTTCAGGCTTTCAGTTTTGTTCATATTTATTGTTTTGGGTATTCATCTGGTTCGTCACAAATTTTGTTCAAATTGGAATTTGAGTTATCGCATTGCTGGTTTGTTTTCTCTATTGATTTGGAGAATCGAATTTGGGGTTATCTCATTTTGGACTATTTTTTGACTTATTTGGAGAGCCATGATTCCAGGGGTGCTCTTCGAGGTTATCGGAGCAGCTCTTATTTCTCTTCGTAAATCATCAAAATATATTTGAAAGGTCCGAATTCTTCAACTCACTTTTTTTTCTTCATAAATTTGAGAAATTGATGTTATGTTGTATGTTCGTTATTTGTGATTGATTGATCTAGGTTTATGTTCGATATTGTTTATCCGTGAATAACTGATTGCGGCATGAATTTGATGTTAATGAGTTTGGATAATTGCTTTGTCTAAAATTGACATATGTAAGGGATTTAGGAGTAAAAAGAATGAGAATTGAAACTTGATAAAAGTGGTTTTGGTTAGTTTGAGTCATGGGTTGTTGTTTAACTTGAAATGAACATCTATCGTACTTGATGGTATCATGATAGGTCTAGTGGGTAGGAAAACATAGGTTCGGGCAGGCAAAGTTTAGAATTTATGGTTTTTGTCGAATGTTTGAAATTTTTTTGAATGTTTGAATTTTGGTTGAATGGTTTGGTTTTATCGCATTGAAAAATTGTACTCATTTGGCCGGGGAATGTCCTGAGGGATTTGTATTGATTTATTCGGAGAATGCCCCGAAGTATCATGTACGCAAAGGAGGCTCGTGATCAAGGCCCAAGGCATCGGGTAAACATTGGAGAGTAGTTTAGGATTAGTGTAGGCTTACTTTTCAGTACCTTTTTATTTCGGGTTGTAATAATTGGAATGGACACTATATTTTGGACTCGTTTTATTTTGTTTGTTTGATTGATTGTTTTTTGTGTGTTTTTGTGTGGTTTATACATTCATAGTGTAATATTAGCCGATACGCTACACCAAGCGACCATGGTCGAACCACAGGATCGAGGGATGCCTATCACCTTTCCCTCGGTCAATATAATTCCTTAGCCGGAATCTCTGTTCGCGGATCAGTTTTAGAGTTAAAACCATTTTGAAAAAGGATTTCCGAAGGTGACTTAGCACACCCGATTTATGTCAAATCGTTTAGATAAATTTTTACTTCTTTGTTTCAAATAGGGACATTCATTATTTTTTTTATTTTTATTTTCTTAAGTTAGTTATCCAAATAAAAATCATTGTCATTAGTTTTCTCTTATTTTTGAGTCTAGTCCGTGTCAAAACAAGTGAGAAAAGATTTCAAAACTGGCTACCAGCTTTTTTAATTATACAAAGCAAGACAAATGGCCAGCACATGAAAGAAACAAGATTGCAAGTCAGAAAAAGAGGTGCAGAAGGTTGTTGTCAACAAAAAATTTGGGGAAATTCGGGGAAATACCAAGGTTTAAAGGGATTTTCTGAGAAACATAGCAAAGCAGAGATACTGTGTTTGTTTCAGAGTCACTCTTAATCCTCTGAGTTTGAGTCAATGAAGCAACTAGTCAATGCCATATGCTAAGGGTTGGAATCAAGATCAAATGTGACCAGCACAAGAGCGATCGTTGTGAAAGCTAAAGCCACAAACCAGCCACCATGTTTTAAACTCACAAGTTTTCTTTGATGAAATAGGAAACATATTACCTTCAAAGCAGGGACTTCAGAGCATAAACATCAAGGGCTGCAATGCCTCACTTTTACAAATGCAGGAAGCAATATTGTTGCACAAGTTTGATAATAAAATCATTGCAAAAATTTATCATCCTATATCCCTCGGAGACACACTTGTCCAGGAATTTCAATTTTCATTTGCTAGGTGATACACTTCTTAAATTGAACCTTCACTCCTAGGAGACGTACCTTCTAGTCAAGTCATCCCCCTTTGATTCCTATAAGACATACTTTTTAGTTGAGTTATCCCCCTTGATTTCTATAAGACGTACGTTTTAGTCGAGTCATCTCCTTTGATTCCTATAAGATGTACCTTTTAGTTGAGTCATCCCCTTTGATTCCTATAAGACGTACCTTTTAGTCGAGTCATCTCCTTGATTTCTATAAGACGTACCTTTTAGTTGAGTCATCTCCTTTGATTCCAATAAGATATACCTTTTAGTCGAGTCATCTCCTTTGATTCCTATAAGATGTACCTTTTAGTCGAGTCATCCCCTTTGATTCCTATAAGATGTACCTTTTAGTCGAGCCATCCCCTTTGATTTCTATAATACGTACCTTTCAGTCGAGTCACCCCCTTGATTCCTATAAGACGTACCTTTTAGTCGAGTCATCTTCTTTGATTTCTATAAGATGTACCTTTTAGTCGAGTCATTCCCCTTGATTCCTATAAGACGTACCTTTTATTTGAGTCATCCCCCTTTGATTCCTATAAGACATACCTTTTATTCGAGTTATTCCCCTTTATTCCTATAAGACATACCTCTTAGTCGAGTCATCTCCTTTGATTCCTATAAGATGTACCTTTTAGTCGAGTCATTCCCCTTGATTCCTATAAGACGTACCTCTTAGTCGAGTCATCCCTCTTTTGATTCCTATAAGACGTACCTTTTAGTCAAGTCATCCTCCTTGATTCCTATAAGCCGTACCCTTTAGTCGAGTCATCTCCTTTGATTCCTATGAGATGTACCTTTTAGTCAAGTCATCCCCTTTGATTCCTATAAGACGTATCTTTTAGTCGAGTCATTCCCTTGATTCCTATGAGACGTACCTTTTAGTTGAGTCATTCACTTTGATTCCTATAATGATGTGACTTTCACAAAAGTCCTTTGATGATAAATTGGGGCAAAATTTAATTTTTATGTTTGGAACTTCACTTTCCTAGCGTATGAAATCTCTTTATAATAATATTGGTCTAGGATAATTTTCTTTCTGGTTTTGATGTGATTTCAGGAGCCCGCCTGAAGAATAGGGCGAATAAAATGAAAGTCAAGAAACAAAGTGAAGAAATTAAAAGACAACATATGGAAATAGAAAGTCAGGAGCCCGCCTGAAGAACAGGGTGATGAAGTTGTAAGTCAGGAGCCCACCTGGAGAACAGAGTGAGGAAATTGAAAGTCAAGCAACAAGTTTAAAGGTTGAAAGTCAAGTAACAAGGTTAAACAATTGAAAGCCAAACAACAAATTAAAAAATTGAAAGTCAAGAGTCCGCCTAAAGAATAGGGTGATGAAACTCAAGTCAAGAGTTCAAAAGAAGCTGCATAGATAGGACTTTTGTAATTTTATTTATCTTTTTAAATCTTGTAATTTTTCATTTTTGATGTAATGACAGAGTCGCGGACCAAAACCTCAACAGGGCCTCACTCGAATCTCCAACTCGGTATAGTCCCTCTTCTTTCAGTCCTTGGGGATACCTGTGACTTGATTCCCTCATAACTACGGATGAGTAAGATGTCCAAAGTCAAGACTTGGTTTCCCTCCTTCCTTCTGTTTCATTCTTTTTGAATAATGATCGGGACAAAATTCTGTCTCGTTGTCTACTTCTTTGTCTGAAAACACTTCATGTTTACATTCAAAGGGGGCATGTTGTAGACACCTAATTTTGTCCCTCCCAAGTCCAATTCATCCATTTTTACATCACATTATCATGCACCCCCACCCATGTGATTATTCTTCCACAAGAAAAAGACAAAAATAACAAAACTTTTAACAAAATGAACCACCCAACCAATCAAATTTTAACAGCCACTACCTTACCTAACCACCCTACCCCCTTTCACCCCTATTGGACCCCACTCACATTTTTCCCATTTTTGGTTTATCCATAACAGAATCAGCAACAAGGAGAGAGGGAGGGATATTCACACAAGACCCAAATATATGAATAGTGAGGGAAAAAAGGGGGAGATGCTCATATCATCAAAGTCCATTTTATCTAAGAACAAAAGACTACTGACCATTCTTCTATTTTTTACTCACCACTCACGAATTCGATCAACAATAACACAGGCGACTACCATCCTCTTCTATGCAGATTAACACACATCTACCATATTGAAAAATAGCGTGAGAATTGAGGGGAAAGAATGAATTCGAGCTTCTGTTTATTGTTCCGGCGATGACTTCGCCAAAAACTCTTCAAACGTCACCAAATCTGTTCAAAATTATCGTCAGTCCATGTCCTTCGATCGGTTTCTCTGACGATTCTGGCCGAAAGAACATTCTGAGCTGGCTTCTTATTCTCTTAGTGGAAAATATCATTAAACGGGTGAGATTCCAAAGATTAGGTTTGTTCATTTCTTTTACGGATCGTAGCATTGCTGTATCGGTTTGTTTGGGTTGATTCCGTTGGGGTTTTGGGTGGATTTCGGTGAAACTTGTCTTCAGGGTTTTGGTTTTGTTCATATTTATTATTTTGGGTATTCATCTAGTTCATCATGAATTTTGTTTCAATTGGAATTTGAGCTATCGCATCGCTGGTTTGTTTTCTCTACTGGTTTGGAGAATCGAATATAGGGTTATCACATTTTGGACTATTTTTGACTTATTTGGAGAGCCGTGGTTCCGGGGATACTCTTCGAGGTTATCAAAGCATCTCTTATTTCTCTTCGTAAATCATCAAAATTTATTTGAAAGGTCCGAATTCTTCAACTCACTTTTGTTTTCATCATAAATTTGAGAAATTAATGTTATGTTGTATGTCATTGTTTGTGATTGATTGATCTTGGTTTATGTTCGATATTGTTTATCCATGAATAACTGATTGTGGCATGAATTTGATGTTAATGAGTTTGGATAATTGCTTTGTCTAAAATTGACGTATGTAAGGGATTCGGGAGTAAACAGAATGAGAATTAAAACTTGACAAAAGTGGTTTTGGTTAGTTTGATTCATGAGTTGTTGTTTAACTTGAAAGAACGTCTATCGTACTTGATGGTATCATGATAGGTCGAGTGGGTAGGCAACCATAGGTTCGGGTAGGAAAAGTTTAGAATTTATGGTTTTTGTTGAATGTTTGAAATTTTGTTGAATGTTTGAATTTTGGTTGAATGATTTAGTTTTATCGCATTGAAAAATTGTACTCATTTGGCTGGGGAATGCCCCGAGGAATTTGTATTGATTTATCCGGGGAATGCCCCGAAGTATCATGTACGCAAAGTAGGCTCATGATCAAGGCCCGAGGCATTGGGTAAAGCATTGAAGAAAGTAGTTTAGGATTAGTGTAGGTTTACTTTTCAGTACCTTTTTATTTCAGGTTGTAATAATTGGACTGGACACTATATTTTGGACTCGTTTTATTTTGTTTGTTTGATTGATTGTTTTTTGTGTGTTTTTGTGTGGTTTATACATTCATAGTGTAAAATTAGCCAATACGCTCCACCAAGCGACCGTGATCGAAACACGGGATCGAGGGGTGCCTAACACCTTTCCCTCGGTCAATAGAATTCCTTAGTCGGAATCTCTGTTCACGGATCAGCTTTAGAGTCAAAACCGTTTTGAAAAGGATATCCAAAGGTGAATTTGCACACCCGATTTATGCCAAGTGGCGACTCTGAATTCTGAATATAAAGGTCCTTTTCAAAATAAATTTTCATCCTCTTGTCACTTTGGTAATAAAACCCTTTCGAACTTAAAACGATGCTTTTTTTGGAGTAAAAAAGGGGCGTGATAGAGCTCATTAATGAAAAAGAATTATGGCCACCTGTGGTTGCAAAGAAAATTTTGAAGTCTAAAAATCATCAGGTAACAACTTATAATAGAGAAATAGGGGTATTTGAGGTTGAAACATATCGTCGTCAAGGTCGTGGTGGCAGAAAACATATCATTAATTTTAGTAGGAATACGTGTGAATGTCAAAAGTGGAAAGCATATCACATGCCATGTTCACATGTGTTGAAGGTTACTGAGCAGATGAATAGGGTTGCACATGATTTGGTCAGTGAATATTATAGTACGGTGAAGTATTTTGAGACATATCATGTGCCACTTCAACATTTTGGAGATGAAGCAAATTGGCCGGAAGCTCCCTTTAAAATGATTTGCAATGAGACATTTATCCGAAAGAAAGGAGCTGGAAAAACTACCCGTGTTCCAAATGAAATGGACGTTGGACGTACAAGATACTCAAAAGCTTGTGGAATCTACAGAATAACAGGGAATGACAGGCGTAACTGCCTGAACCAAGAACGTGCAAATAATAATCGTAGACAATAGCTTAAGTATATTTGTAGTTGTAATGTCATATTATGTACTTTCTGTAATTAGTTGAACTAAATATTTTAGTACTATTAATACCTATGGTAATTGATTAATTGATAATTATTTTTATGATGAAGTAGTATTAATAACATTCTTGCATTTATTTGGATCAGACAACTTAAACAAACGTCTTTCATTAAGACGTGAACTAGAAATGCTTGGATAAAAGCATTTAAAATTAAAAAAGTAAATCCTATCAGGTGCCTATTTTAGTAACAGAAGTAAATGACCGAGATAGTATCTTATAGTAGTAGTTCTGACTACCTTTAATTTTAAATTCATTCATCAAAATACTAATTAGGAGAGTTATATCTTGATTGTACACCATCATTATTGCATAACTTTTGGCAATAGGGGTCAACTAATATGAAACAGAGGGAGTATTATCTATTTCTTTAATAGCACCACTATAACTTTTGGTTAATTAATTAATAAATAATGAACTATTGTGAAAGTTTATGCCTTAATCTTGCCGGTTTATTCTTGTTTGGTGGTAGTAACCTGGAACAATGAAGTACTCTCTATTTTGATCCAATTCTCCGTGGTCTGGCATTACTCTCCATTTGACACTATTCAGCTTATCACAACTTGTTTAATCATTCAAAAGATATTACTCTGCGCATAGCGGGAGCTTAGTGCATAAGGCTGTCCCGTTTTATAAAAGTAGTGTCTAAATGCAAGGACTAAAGTATGTTACAAAATTAAGGCGGACAACAATTTGAAACACCCAAAATTAAAAGTCCAAGAAGCATATTGGATTTTCTTATACTGGAATAGACAACTGCAGTCCTAAAAGTTCACTAGAATTAGATCCAAAATTTCAACACCCAATGACAGAACAACGTACAACGTATTTTTGAGTAACTCCTATCCATAAAATAAGGTCCAATGCACAAAAATATGTACATGACAGAACAATCTGATCATATAACTAATTGCTCACATGTTAGAACTACATTTGAATTGCTCCAATTCAATCTAAATCAAAACAAAGTTACTTGACAAAGTTACTCAAAATTATCCAAAACATTATCTGTCAGATAATACAAAAATCAATGAGTACCACAACCTCTAGGATGGATATCTGCTCGAGGCCTAAGCATGTGGGAATATGCTAGTTCGCCACCATCTATTTCATCTAGCCTAGTCCTCGTAATAGCCGGAGCATTTTGGAATCTACCTCTGCATGGTGGCTACCACGTGGTCTACCACCTCTTCTACCATCAACACCCAATGTATTCTCACCATTATCATCAACTTGAGACTCAAGTTCTACACCATTATCATCAACTTGAGACTTAAGATCTAGCATAAAAGGAACTGGATCAGTAGGAGGCATTCTTTGTGGATTGGGGTCTGCAATGATTGAGAGTGTCCATAAAAATCTAAGTCCGTGAATTCTGTGGGTTGATATGGCGTGAAAGGTGAGTACTGATGTGTGACGCACTCTGGCTGATACAAAACCAATTGACTATTATTCAAGTTATAGTTTTTCTCACCCGGATAATGTGAGCTAGAAACATGTATGTTCTCTGCAATTCCACTGAAGTGTTGTCCAAAAGAATTTGATGGTCTATCTGATGAAACATGGTCATGAACAGGAGACATTTGGGTCCCTGCAGCCTCACCTCTATCATAGTTGGGTCTTTCTTTCCGTCGTCTACCTCTACGCCTCGATTGTGGCCGAGGTTCAACATACTCATCACCGTGAGGATATTGAGCCTTAATATGACCCCTACCTCATTCACCAGTCACTCTAAAGGAATTCAATGCTAATTTAGATAATCTATCTCCAAATTTACGAAGTTCATTGTTGTCTCTATCCTGTACACTTAAAGTTGTTCTATATATCTGATGCAAAGTCCTAGCCTACAAAATAAACCATTTAATATATATTAATATAATAATCTATAAAAAAAATAAGATGCATAATCTCAGTAAATAGCAACTACATCAAAAGCTAACACTATAAGATAGTTCATAAATTCTTCTTCTTATTGAGTGCTATTCTAAAAAGATATATAGTTCACAACACTATAAGAAACATATCTGTGAAGTTATATTATATTAATTTGATTCCCGTTTTTCCCTTTGGTTTCTTATGTAGATTTCTTTTTTTGGGTATTGTGCAGGTATATTGCCAAGCAGCTTCAAAGTCACTAATTTCTTTCTGTTTCTATTATTTTTTTTCCTTGTGTATCATTAATTTGTTTTTATGTTTTGTTCTCTGTGTGGAGGGATAATTTGATTCAGTACATGTATAGTTTTATTTTGTTACAACAAATAAGGACCTAAAATTGACAGCTTTAGTGATTTTACAACTCTACCAAAAATAAAGCAAGCAACAAAAACCACTGCATCTGCGATTATATTAACAAATTTCTACATCTTTCCTTGAAGTGCAAGAGTCAGCCCTCTGTGGCTACTCAAACATTCAGAAATATCCATGTTGCAATGTATATTTAGAACCACTATCAACTAGAACGTTGATGTAAGGAAAAAAAAATCCTAAATTCTCATGGATTAACGGAGGAGGTTCAACATCAACTATGTCTATTTGTTGCATCGTTTAGGATATGCCATCCACAGAGAATGGAATGCTTGAGTCATTATGCAACAAAAAGGAACTACTAACAACATTATTGGAGTCCTCTAGCATCATAACTCTCAAACAACAGCTAAACTAGAATGGAAGAGATATTGTAGACACCTAATTTTGTCCCTCCCAGATGTCGTTTTACCCATGTTATGTCATCCTACCATGTACCCTCACCCGTGTGATAATCCCTCCACAAAATGAGAAAAATAACAATCCCCTAACTAATTTTTTTTATCCTAATATTCTAACAACCCACCCAATTAAAAAACAACATCTACCAATCTTATCCTAACAACCTACCCAATCAAAATAAACCACCTCACCACCCCACACCCTACCCCCTACCCTTTTTACACGGAAGGTACCATATATTCAGGGAGATATTCCATTGATAGGGGGCTTTTCTTTGGCTTCTTCTTCCGAGTTTTTCAATTATACAAAAGGGGGTTCTTCTTTCTTTTCAAAAAAATTGAAAAAGGGACACAGTATAAATGCCATAGGATCTTTCGATTTTCTTCTTCACACAGACAACCCACACTCTTAAGATACACCATCACACACGATGAGCTTCAAACCATCACCTTCCACAAAATCTTACATCCACACAGTATGCACACCCACCAAAACAATGGACTGAAATTAGTCGAGAAGTGCTTGGAACAGTAAATCCGATGAAATCTCGCCAAAATTCGAACCATTTTCATTGTTCTTGGCGTCGTTGAGTTCACTAGAATCGTCTTCAATTCGTCGCTGTCAACTTGTCCTGCCTTCAAAATTCCACATACGCACAGTAACATCAGTGAGAGGGAGAAATTGAGAGACAAAGGAGTGACAGAGAGAGGATAGATCGAGAGAGATTCAACGAGAAAGAGGGAAACATATCGGAAGCTCACTGTTCCAGCGGTCTCACCAAAAACACCGGCGAACCAGCGGCAATTCCAGTCAACCGGTCATCGGAAAAGGTGATCAAACAGCCTCCCTCTATATTTTTTTTTACTTCATCCTTACCTTGTTAGAGAAATAATCTTGTTTTGTTCGGTTCTGAGGTTGGATCTGCATTGAGTTTGGAGGATCGAGGCTTTGATATTCGGATCCGTGGTTTTTGTTTTGAGGTTCTGATCTGTTGGCTTCGTAAAAAATTTAAGGAAAAACAATTAATTGAGGTCCAATTCTATCCTCTTCCTTTAATTTTACGTCATCGTAAATGATTTGTGTGTTTGGTGCATTTGAATCTTGATTGTGTATTGGTGGATGTTGAATTTTAAACGTTGAAATCTTGAATTGATAATCGAAGCATGTGATAATCATTGATTAATGGATTTGGGGGATCGAAATTTTATTAAAAAATAAGTAAATTAGTTGTTTTGATTCATGGTTATTGTTACTTTGCGTCTAATTGTCAACTCCTTGATAGTATCATGATATGTTGAAATCGGTAAGCAAATTGTAGGCTTTGGGTAGGCAAAGTTTAGGACTCTTGGTGATTTGTTGAATGTGTGAATGTTTGTGGGTTGGTTCTTTCTATTTTACCGCACAAGATTGAGAAATGTATTCATTTTATCGGGGAATGCCCCGAGATCTTATGTATTTATTCACCGGGGAATGCCCCGACGTATCATGTTGGTGAAAATGATCGTGATGAAGGCCCGCGGCATCGGGTAAGGCATTGGAGCTTAGTCTAGATTTAGTTTAGAATAGGATTTATATTTTTATATTTTTCTATTTTTGGACTGTATAATTGGACTGGACTTTACATTTTAGATTGTTTTGTTTTGTTTATTGTTTGATTATTTTGCGTGCTTTTGTGTGGTTTATATATTTCGTAGTGCCAAAAATAGTTGATACACTCTACCAAGCGACCGTGGTTGAACCACGAGATCGAGAGATGCCTAACACCTTCCCCTCGGTCAACAGAATTCCTTAGCCGGAGTCTCTGTTCGCAAACTAGTTTAAAGAGTCAAATGGTTTTGAAAAGGATTTTCCAATGGTGACTTGGCACACCAGATTATGCCAAGTGGTGACTCAGAATAAAAAATGTAAATAATGCTTTTTTGAAACAAATTTTCATCTTTTGTCACTTTAATAATTAAAACCCTTTCGAACATTAAATTATAAATTTTTTTTAGAGTACGTAAAAAGGGGGTGTGATAGATATTACTTCCACAAAATCTAGTTCACCTCCAAATATATACCAAACAGCCCCCAAAGAATTACAAGTTTACAACAAGGCTATAAACTTTTGACACACCAAATCTTTAGCAACCTCGCAACTCACTGTGAGTTTCTCGTTGAATTACTGGATTAAAGAATTGACTTCCTGTTATACCTATGACCATATACAACCAACCAATGGATGTGACACTTTAACAACAGGTTAATCCAACAAACATTTCTCAACTTTAAACATAAGACAACAAAAATGAAAAGCATAATTATGCAGATATGGCATATCAGAACTTATGTAAGGAAGTTGAAAGTAAAGCATAACTATGCAGATAATTATAAGGTAGTGTTGAACTAAAATTTCGTGTCTGCCTGCAAAACTCTGATAACCTTGTTTAAATTAATGAGCCGGATTATTGATCAAATGATGAGTAATCATAAAATTCATTGTCATCTTCGAGACCATCAGGCTCAGCATTGTGATTTCGTCTATCTCTCCAGATTTCAACCTCTTTATTAAAGAAATGATGCCAATTAAAGTTAGCTCTACCTCTCCGATCTAACTGAAAATGTTTGGGATCCCACAATATTCTACTCGTAATATTCTAAATCAACTCAAACTGACGTAGTACCCTATCTGGATTGTGCCACTCAACTGTATCCCAGGCTATTACGGGTACAATAGCACGCCAAACACTAGAACCATTCATACAATAATTTGATAATGTAGCAAAAACATCGGGACTGTATGGCTGCCACACAAACTATATACATATAAATTTAGTTAGTCCTTACGATTTAAAAAATTAAAATAAGATAGATAAAACTATTATTCAAAAGTGAAAAATACCTGATGTTCTATAAGTAAATCCAGTTGATCATGAAATAAATATAATAGGTGAGGTGCTTCTGTATCATGGCATAGCCTATTAAACCACAAACGAGCACGTGGTGGTCCTGGAAGGATAGAAATAAGCCACTCGTCAACTAGTAGATCAGGATCTCTCTGTGGCATGAGAGGCAAAATCCTCTCATATATCCATACCTTCACATATTCATATAAATATAATAAATAAATATTAAAAATGCATTGCTTTAAGGAAATAAATTAAAGTAGTTAACCTGAAGTAAAGCCTTGAGCCGGGGGTCTTTCGGAAACAGCCTTTCTACTTCATCAGAGGTAGAGGTATGGACTGCGTACATCTTACCCCTCCCAGACCCCACTAGGTGGGAATACACTGGGTTTGTTGTTGTTGTTGTTGTTAACCTAAAGTAAAGATAAAAAACCACCAATGACTCTAATTTCTTTTTGCGATGCATGACAAAGATATCGATAAAGTATTGCAAGTGTTGCTGCACCCTAAACATATTGACCAACTTTGGACAAATCCGTAAGCAAATGTAGATACATCAACTTAACTTTGTTACCCGATTTATCAATGGCAAGCATGCCTCCAATGATCCACAATAAGTACAAACGCACCCGTTGTTGAACATCGACCTCACTACTCGCATCAGTAATCAAAGGAAGATTTGTAATATATTTAATCAAAGAAGTCATAAGCAATCTACCACCCTGAAATTCTCAATAAATATCTATCGGTGGCCAACTAAGAAGATCTACCAAATGTGTTTGCCAGTCTGTAGGGTCCAAAGTAAGAACAATTCCCGTCACAGGTAATCCATCAACTGGCAGCCCATATAATATAGCTACGTCCTACAATGTAATTGTGGCCTCTCCAAAGTTTAAATGAAATGTGTGTGTCTCTGGTCGCCATCTTTCTACCAATGCAGTGATCATAGCGTGATCAAGTGGCGTGTGTCCAGTTGCATATATACCATAAAATCCAGCATCGAGCAAGTAATGACATACACGCTCATGTAATGAATTTTTACTTATGTAGTCCCAAAAGTCACCATCATACTGACGACATGTCAATGTGTCACGTGTACCATTATTCCAAATAGCTTCACTACGATGACTAATCTATCCTATAAGGACACTCGAAATAAATAGACCCGGATGCACAGTAGGCGGTGTCATAATACCTAAAATATAAAAATGTGTTTGTTTAATTCAAAAATCATTAAGTATGGCAAGCTAAATAGTGATATTCACCAAGACTTGCTTATTAAAAACAACAAAGGCCAGACTAGAAAAAAAAAGAACTGATTTCCAAGAGAACTTTAAATAAATCAATATTATAAAAATATTCTATAGACTATTGTGTAAGAAAATAAGACAATAATACTAGCACTATAATATTATAATGAAACAAAAAATGTGATAAAAGATTATTAGATAAATTTTCAGAGTAACTACAACTCATGTAAGAAAAAAAAAGAGAGCATAAAGTTACCTTTTCTAATTTGAATGATGGTTAACGTTTTAAGTTCCTATCTTTGTGAAGTTTTGTTTTTTAGTATGAATAAATCTTGTAGGGTCGAGAATCATGGAGAAATGGTGAAGAAGGGGGGACCTCAGGTAAATTTTAGTAAAGTAGAACCTTGGAGAAATGGTGAAGAAGGGGGACCTCAGGTAAACTTCAGTAAAATGGAGATTAATTGAAGATAAACAATCATATTTTGGAGACTCTTAAGGGTATTTTTGTAATTTGACTGAAGGTACATTGTAAAGATGAGCCTTTAGTGTGTGAAAAATGGTCTTTCATTGTCCCATCAATTCAGAAAATGACAGGCTTTTTAGATTTTGAGAAGATCAAAATTTATATTGAAGGTGCATTGATAAAAACAAGTCTTTCTTCAAAATGTCAAATACACAGAAGGCTCATGACCCATAATGAGCCTTTCTTTAAAATGTAAAATATTCACTGAAAAATCGTGAAAGTAGAGCACCTTCAATGTAACTATACTTAACGGTCCGTCTATTTTTTTAACGTGAAAATTGCACACTGAAGGTGCTCCATAATTCATGCGTTTTCACCATTTTGGTAATGAAAAATCTGACAAACCCATTTATTGAAATTGTCCTTTATAAGACACCATTTTGATCCAATTCTCTTCATTAAGGGGTGGACTAAAAAATGTGTGCCACGTGAAATCGGATGAATGAACTAACTTTTAATTCACAAATAACTGTAGCACATGCTATGTTTTGATTTGGCATAATACATAAATATGACTCTAAACTTGACACCAAATTATAACATTGACCTTAAACTTTGATAGTGCACAAATAGGACCTTTAACTATTCAAAACCTGAACAAATATGACCTCCGATCCTATGTGGTAAAACGCGTGTTGTACACACAAAACTGGGCGCGTCGGACTAAAAATTTGAGTGTTCCAACAGTAAAAAAAGAATAAAATGACTATTATGCCCTTACTAATTCCTTTTTATATATCTAAATGACTTTTTACTATTATTTTTTCATTATTTTCAGCTCAAAGATGAAACTATACTAATAATAAATAAAAAAATTATAGTTTTAATAAAACGTTATTAAATTAACGTTGTTAAAACGTTATTAATAAAACGTTATTAAGGACAGTGGTAGTAGTATATTAAATTAACGTTATTAAGGATAGTGGTAGTAGTATATTAAATTAACGTTATTAAAACGTTATTAATAAAATGTTATTTAGGGCAGTAGTAATAGTATATTAAATTAACGTTATTAAAACGTTATTAAATTAACGTTATTAATAAAACGTTATTAAGATGAAAATTTTATTAAAATACTGTTATTATTATTATCAATAATAATAATAATAATAATAATAATAATAATAATTATTATTATTATTAATAGTCGTAATAGTAGTATATTGATAGAAGCAATAGTAGTACGTAATATGTAGAAATAGTATGATAATAATAATAATAATAATAATAATAATAATAATAATAATAATAATAATACACAAAACTACGTCGTTTTAACTTATAGAAGCAAAACGACGTCGTCTTAATTGAAAGACAAAAGTTCCTCCATGTCAGTCCTTTTAATGACGTGGCACCGTATGATTGGATTACATATCCACGTAGGCGTAAGTGAGTTACACGCATGGAGGTTGCAAAATCGGAGGTCATATGTGTTCAGATTTTGAATAGTTAAAGGTCCTATTTGTGCACTATCAAAGTTTAAAATCAATATTATAATTTGATGTCAAGTTTAGAATTATATTTATGTATTATGCCTTTTGATTTCCATCACAATTATTGGGAAAAATCAATGCGTTGATATTACGTCATCCTTGACTAGAATCGAGCCGCTGAATTTTTTTTTTTTAAAATTCCATAATAAATGCTTTACCTCTCTAATGGCCTACTCCCCACGCGACTCTAAAAAGGGCAGACCTAAATTTTTCGTGTACGAGATGACACATACTATTAATATAGCCCTACAAAAAGAGTAAGAGGGTAAAATACATGCAAACATTGACAGCTCCACAAAAAGAGTAAGAGGATAAAATATATGCAAGTTTTGATAGCCCTCACAAAAGGGGTAAGAGGATAAAATATACACATGCGTTACTCCTATATTGAAAAGTAAATAGACAGTTTGTTATGAACCAATTGTCCCACATTAAAAAAATAGAGAAATGCTAAGAGGATTATAAGCCAAATGAGTTCTCCCACTTATTAGACTAGTCTTTTGGGTTGGGTTCTCCCGTTTGGTTTATAACATTGGTATTTTCATTGAGAGTCCCACGCATTGGGCTGTGACTCGGAGTGGCGGCCTGGACCCAAGAGGGGTGCCAGCCCTGACCAACAGGGCGAAGTCGTGACCAACGAGGGTCGATCCACGTGTGAGGAGCCCGTGTCTTGGGCCGTGACTTATAGTGATGACCTGGACCCAACAGGGGTGCAGCCGTGACCAACTAAGCATAGCCGTGACCAACGAGGATTGATCCACGCGTGGAGCCACGACTCGGAGTGGTGCCTTGGACACCTAAGAGGGGGTGCCAGCCGTGACCAACTGGGCTCAGCCGTGACCAACGAGGTCATTGGTTCTCAAGCGGAGACGATTGTTATGAACCAATTGTCCCACATTGGAAAAATAGAGAAATGCTAAGGGAATTATAAGCCAAATGGGTTCTCCCACCTATTACCTATTAGACTAGTCTTTTGGGTTGAGCCCTCCCGTTTGGTTTATAACATAGTTTCCAACAGAAAAGAATTGAAGGATACTGTAAATATCATGTAGTTTTCAATAGGGGTGGGGTGGGGTTAGAATAATTCAATGCTGCAAAGACTAAGAATACACAAATGCATTAGTCAGTACCATTACATGGTATATATACTATATGAATCCAAAAACTAAAGTCATAGCGAACACATCAAAATTTTAAGTACTTTAGTCAACCTAGACAGATAGAGTATAGTCCCCCCAAAGTTAGCCATCTCCTTAAGGCGCTTTAAATGTAACTCAACAGCAGCTACACCAATTTCAACTACTTCTATCTTTTCCAAACAAGGTGCAAGCTTTGCAGTCACAGCGTTCTTCATAGCAGAGAAGGCCTCGCGCTCCTGAGCAATAAATCATTACTCACTTTTATTTTAGTCTCCAAATTCATGCATACCAGCTTCAATACATCAAGTGATGACTGACAATCAGCCAATCCAGCCCTAGAAAAAATCATTTAAAAATGTCTGCTCAACATAACCTGACTAAATTTTTATTTTGATGCGCAAAGCTACTTAATACGAACATTTATATTGGAAGTGTAATGCTTGAGTGAACAAGCACTATTAGGGGTTCAAGTGACCATCACAATAGCGAGTAGACAAATGAAACAAAAAGTGAATTATATGCAAAATTAGATAGAAAGTAACTGGAATGCTTATCCAGAATACGACAATGAACAAGTATATTTTCACCATCAAAGGAAGCATGTGCGTCTGCCACGGTTAACACCATACATATCACCATATCATATAGAGATACAAAATGGAACAACAAAAACATCACAAAATTAACAAACAAATGGACTTGCACAAAAAATAAAAGAAGCATACCTCATTTGCGTTTTCAACCACTTAGCTAGGTCCTCAGATGACACCTCCTCTAGGTATGGCAACATCGGGAGATTGATATAACCGAATGTTGTTGATGCCTTATGTGATTTATTATTTTATTGCATTTTCTTGTGTTTGTGATTTCTCAATGAGGATTGATCCAATTGATGTTGACTCAATAGTAATACACACATGCAGTGGAGTTTATCTGCTACTAGGTGTTTATTTAAGGATATTCAGGAGGGAAGTAACTGTGATTTTATCTTCATCTTCATGTTCTTTATTTTGAAGTTGACTTATTCGCTCGGCCAATCATTAGAATGTGTATGAGATACCATAAGGGCCTAATATCTCAATAACACCTTTGTCTAAAGCTTCGAAGGAGACTTCATATCCTAAACATAGGAACAATCTAACTAGAAAGTCATTCAAAACTTGATCGAAAAACCAATGTTTATTGAACTTTCTGTTTTATTCCTAGTTGTTTCGAATTTCATGTCTTTTTTTTTTGTTCTGTGTTCATGTTCATTTACTTACCTTAGGGTTTAAGATCTTTCTACTGCGATATTATGCACTTTTTCTTTTGAAGATCCAGTACAACTGATGATTCCTCATATTTATTTAGTAGTTATGTTATTGCACTTTCATGTCTGTGATATGATCTATTTGATGTTGACTCTATAGTAAAATACAGGCACATAGTGGATTGTCTCCGGGGTGGCTCAAGGGTGAGACTAGTAAAGCCATTGATTTAGGTCTCTAAAATTTCGAAGCCTCTAAAACTTTTAATAATTAATTTTATGGTTTTACTTTTTTTTAACAATATTGAATATAATAAAAAAAAAATACAAAATTTGATACTTATAAAATTAAAAAAACTATCATCATGCAATAGAAATATTTTAAAAGTTTGAACTAAACTACTCAAATCTTCATAGTAATAAATAATATTTTTACAATAACATCCAAAGTAATATATTTAAAAGACACGGTTAACATCTTATTAACTAAATCAATTCTTACTAGTATAAATAACAATATTACTATGTGATATACAATATTACACTAAAAATAACAATTATGAAGAAAAGAAAAAAAATCACACTATTTTTTCATTTATTATGTATATGTATGTTTTCAAGCCCTCAGCGCTTTAGGCGACTAATTTTATCGAGACACCATTGATTGCCTCTGTCCATCATGTGTTTATTTAGGGCATTGCAGCTGGCTGGTGGGGTGGTTTGGAACTTTTTGGTGGGAGAGCTTTGCTGCTGGCTGGTGGGGTGCTTTGCAGCTGGCCGATGGGCGAGCTTTGCAGCAGGCTGGTTCTATCGGTCCTTCTGTTTCTACTGTGCTAGGAAGTATCGGTCGCTGTCCCGAAGATCGTGTGGGTGAATTATTTGTCGATCTAGAACGAAATCGTCTGTTTAGATTTAGCATTCTGACCTTGGTGTGTTGACACAGGTTGTGAAATTAGAAATTGCCAATGAAAGATTTCTTGAATGAATAGTTTGAAGATTTTATTTTTCCTTCTATTAATCACTGCATTTTTTATGATGTTGGTGGTGTTGACAGATAAGAGGAGGGAAAAAGGACTCAAAACTCAGTTGACTAGATAAAAGTACTTTCTAATTTTTCTTGTTATGTTGTTATGTTTTTGTAAAGTGTCTATATAGGTTTTGGAGAAGGAGAAAGGCGCTATTTTCGTATGTTTTGATTTCAAAGAAACATTACTTTTTGTAACTCTAATTTTTTTTGTGATCTTAGTTGTTGAAGCTGACTACTACCCTTTTGACAAGTCTTTTCTCCAGCCTGCCGTATCAGAATTAGTTAGTTTCAACCCTCCCCACCCAACCGAACCCAATTCATTTACCCCCTCAAAATCCCTTCTCAACCAAAATTTTAATCAAATTCTTGACCCCCTCTCTCCTCCTTTTTAGCTCAACAATTTAACTAGTTATTCATTCAACAATAATGAAGAAATGAATGTTCTATTCTCAGAATCATTTTCTCATTTTTGAAATAAAGAAGTCACCAAATGAAGAATTCCTGTATCCAAATGAGACAAACAAGTGATGTCATGGCTAGTTCTTTGAAGATGTAGAAACTATTAGAGATGAGTCCATAATTCACATGAACAAAGCAAGACTTTGCATAATGCTAAGTATGTGAAAGATCTCAGAAAAAAATGGATCTTGATGTTTCTGTAGCATTGAAAAAGGCCAAGTTCATAGATCTAATGTTGCTAATAGAGGTGTACCTGTAAGTTCATCAGATAGAAGAACATCTGTCGTGAATGGTTTGACGAAAAAACTTCAAGAATCTATGAATCAGTTTAATAAGTTGAGGCAAAGTATCGAATCTAAGTATAGACAAACTTTGTGCATCTAGTATTACCGCAAAGTTGCTGAATTTTAGATATGGGTGTCAAGTGGGTCGGCCCGATCCGGCCCATCCCGGCCCGAGTAACTAACTCGGCCCGGTAAGCCCTGGGGCTTTAGAGTTTCGGGTCTCGGGCCGGTTATTTTTTAAAATGGGCTCGGCTAACTCGGCCCGGACCAAGCCCGGTCCAGGCCCGCCGGTTAATCGGCCCGGCCCGGATAAATTTTTTTTAAAAAAAAGAGATTTTGGCTTTTGGGCCAAACTAGCCGTTGGCCCAACGGCTATATAGCCATTTTTGGGTCCAAACGGCTAGTTTGGGCCCATTTATTAAAAAAATAAATAAAAAACTTTAAAAAATATTTTTTAATCCCCAAAAAAAAATCTATAAATACCCTACAACTTCAAATCATTTTTCACACAATTTTTCACTCTCTCAAATCTCATTCTCTCTCAAATATCAATTCTCAATTCTCAAATATTCAATATATTTAATTTCTTAAAGTGTTCACTTTAATTTTTTTATTTTTCGTTTACAAAGTACGAGCGGAAGTTTCTAAAGTCGCAATCTTCGAATACTTCCAAAATTTGGTATTGTCGTTCCATCTCTTACGTTTAATTTTTATTTATTGTATTAATTATTTAATATTTAATTTTATTATATTTGTGTATTTTGAATA
>NC_061120.1:202946514-203042461 GCF_002878395.1 Capsicum annuum
TAGAATAGCCAATTATACAATGCACAGTTTCCAGTGCCACAGAATTAATTTAAGAAAGGACTATCACCAGTTCAGTAAACAAGATAAACTAGAATGCACCTAAAATTTCCCACAGATGATCAAGATGAGCAAGTATAGAAGGAAACCATGAAAAAAAATTCTCAAAACAAAAAGGCTGAATCTTGTGACAATACACCTCATTTAAATGGTCATCTAAGCACATCACATTGGACATGCTTTCTAGAGATTGAACTTCTAAAGTAGATAATAACAGAAGAAAACCAAAGCTAGTAACGAACCTTCTCATGTGAAGGAAATGAGTAATCTGTCGGATATTGAGGGTGCTCAAAAGTTAAACGAACCAGTCTCTGCGCTGCCACAATATCAATTTATTAAGTACCGAAGTGGTGACATACAGTAATCATAAAAACTTCATAAGCAGATGCCAATTAGACTCTTCGTGGACAAAGAAAGGTGGTAACGTGTGCGACTTTTTGCTATATAGTTCTACTCCGAATATCACTTCCATTTAATTTAATGTATTTCACTATATTTTTATTTATTTATTTATTTATTTTTGGTTGGGATATCGGTGGTATCTGGGCTAGTTTGCATGCATCTTGAATATAATCCACCGTGCATTGCATCCTGCCTACAGGTGCAGTCTCTTAAGTTAATCTTGTCCACCAAGGTTAGAATAAATGGGATCATACCAAGTGCTATAGCTGGTATTTGCACCGGATATCTAGGTTGTTACATATTCTCACATGTCAACTACTAGACACCCCGTTGGACATCTCTATTAGAAAATTGCTCTCCAAAATATAGGTAAAAGTAAGACTAACTATATTATCAACAAGTTATAACTACAGACTGCAGTTAAATTCAAACAGGCAGAAGATGAATTCGCTACTTTTACCCCACTTAAGTAGATTCCTTCCAACTATCTTTCAGAAAAACCGCCCGAATGTTGCAGCTATGACTCATAACACCCAAAAACAAAAGAATACTGTTCACCTGTTCAATGGATTCACTTTCTGGGTTACTTTTTTGGAGTTTCTCGACAGCATCTCGGTTGGAATGACACTGAAACACCTTGTCAAAAAACTGCACAAGAAAGGAACATTCAAGTATTCACATTGACAGAATTGTTTAACGCTAACTAAATGAAGGAAATATAAAAGTCCATCTATAAGCACCTTTAAGTCGTCTGGGGTAAACGTCTTTAAAAACGCTAATAGCACATCAATGGACCTCTTTGATGGGTCACTCAAGCTAACCCCAAACTTCTTGTCGTACGATCTCAAAAAATCTTTCCACCCTCCTTTATTTCCTTTCATCTCCCGCTTTTGAGCCAACTTGACGATTTCAGCAAGAACCTTTTATTAACATTCAAAATGATAAAGCACACCATCATTTTTTCTGAAGCAAAGTGTTCAC
The DNA here is from genome assembly GCF_002878395.1 of Capsicum annuum. Taxonomy (NCBI): domain Eukaryota; kingdom Viridiplantae; phylum Streptophyta; class Magnoliopsida; order Solanales; family Solanaceae; genus Capsicum; species Capsicum annuum. The sequence continues at coordinate 202,947,955 of NC_061120.1, forward strand.
AAGCTACTACACATGCATCTTGAATTTGCACATTTGAAAGCCCTAATTACTACTCCCTCTGTTCCAAACTACATGCACAATTCTCTTTTTTTAGAGTCAAAAGATATGAACATTGACCAACATTTTAAGCAATATTTTTTCTCATATTAACATGACAAAAATTGCAATTTACAGTGCTTCTAGTATAGCGTTTGAATATTTAAAATTTTTAATTTCAAAATGCTGAATTAATCTAGTTTAGCATTTCAACATTAGTCAAACTGATACTCCATCTCCATAAGCAAAATGTGACAACTATTTTGGAACGGACAGAGTACAGTCTAGTCACTACGCATGTATCTTGAATTTGCACACTTGGAGAGCCTAATTACTGTCTAATATTATTTAAAACGAAACAACAACAAATACAAAACCAGCTCTAAAATATAGATGGCATAAGTCTTACTAATAATTTCTTAATTCTACATATTATGGCTTCTTTCATACAAGTAAACAAACCATTTAACAAGATTTTAGTATCTAACACTTTATACAAAAGTATAACTAAAAGAAAAAAAAAATGCCATTGTACCAAACAATAACATAAAGGGAAGCCCTGTGCCATTGTATCAAAAACACTGTACTGCCAATCAAAAAAAGAGGGAAATAATTGACACTGAATTTGGGTGAATGGCTGACCTCTTTCTTGGCTGATTCAAGTTTTGCTTCCATTGTGAATTACTGTGAAATTGAATAAAGTTGAAATCTTTGCAGCAAAAAAAAAAAAAAAAAAGGTGAAATTTTCAGTAAGAAGGGAAGCAACTCGCTAGGGTTTTAGGAGCCGAAAGTTGAAATTACGCTTTTGACTTTGCAATTTAGGGCTGGCAATGGGCGGGTCAAGACCCGACCCGACAAAAAATTGATTGGGTCAGAGGGGTCAAATTCAAACCATCCAATGTTTACTAAAATTTAATTGTCTTATTTGTTCGTTATAAATTCTTAGTACCTAATAAAATTATATATTTTATTTATTATGACTATATGTAATATATTAAATCAAAAAAGAAATTAAAAATATATTGATAAGATTTCTCATGAGTCAATTTAGATAGTATATCAATTCAATTTTGTAAATTTTACATATATACCGACATGTTTACCATTAATTATTAAAAATCCCAATATTTTTCAAAATCTCCTAAAATTCCAACATTTGACCTCTAATGATACAAGTTAATTACATTAGATACATACTGCTGATACATCCATCTAATGTGATTAACTTGTACCACAGTAGATACATACATTAGATACATGTAGGGTTAACTTGTATCTCAGAAATAGTAAAAACTATGAAATGTTGAGATTTAAGTAATTTTTAAGAAGTGGGGGATTTTTAGAAGTTTAAATAGTTATGTTGTGATTTTAGGTAATTTTTGCTTCAATATGTTTTTAATTAACTGAACTTACAAATGGACAGATTAAGAGGGTTAGATTTGATTTTGACTCCATTTCGTTGCTACTTCTTCTTAATAAACAATGCATAGTTTACCTTAAATTTAAAGGGTCTAAAATGCCCTTAACCTATTGAAAATGGTGCAAAAATGTTCTTCATCCACCTATTAGACCTGAAATGTCCTTTCTGTCTACCTATTGGGGCAAGATTGCCATTTCATATAACGGATCAACTTGACCCCACTTTATTAATGAGGTGTCTTTTTTTTATTGATCAATTAATTATTAATTAAAATAATTAATTTTTTAAATAAAACCCCAACCCATCTTAAGTCTTAATAACCCGCCCCATTACTATCCGCCTCAATGTGTTAGGCCTAATAATCCGACCCATGACTACCCACCCTAATCCGTTGATCAATTCATTGTCAGGCATCCACTCTTCTCTCTCTTTTCTTCGCAATTTCTCAATCAAAGGAATAGATTGCTGGACTATCAAATAGTTCCCAGCCTCTTATCTATGCAATCATTTGATCAAAGTATAGTCCTGAATCATGTAGATGCAACTTTATATCAATGAGTTCGCCTTCCGTTGAAAATATTATGAATAGCCAGAAAACTAACTTAAGTCGCTGAGATTGAGGGTGATCTGTCTGACTATAGTTTTTCTACAAAAATGCGAGAGCCTGTTTCATTTTTGGATTAGGAACAATATTGCTACTGTCACAGTTTTTGTGGTGTTGTTCTCGTGCCAGTAGAAAACTCTAAACAAAAGGACTGGATCTTACTTCATGCTCAATATTGTAATCAAGCAACCATCTCCAGAATAGAACATTTTTGTGAGCAGAATTCAGGAACTGAGTGATCAGTGGTCACATTATTAACTGCCTTGTAATACTAACTAATTACCATTTTAATTTATTACCAAACCACTCATCTTGTTTTGGTACAGGCATATTTTTGCCTGACGGATGAAACAACCAAAGAGGCTTTTGAAACAGAAGTGTTGCATAGAATCAAGTGAAAAAACACCTAGACATGGAAATGCTGCGAAGGGGGACAAAACATTTCCTCCAATGGACAAGGCACGCCCAGTTTCCAGAAGCATTTCACGTGTTAAATAACTTAAAGCCAGATTTATGGAAGAAGTTGCAGTTATAAACACCTGCTTGAAGGCCAAGTCTAATTACTCAATGAACCAACCTCAGACTTTCATAAGACAAAATGAGATATCAATCTTCAACCCAGTGAATTATGAGTTACAAGGCTATCCTCTTCCTAGCAATTATACCAAGTTGTTGCATAGATTTCAGGAAAGAAGAATCCAGAAAGATCATGTTTTTAGCTACCCAGTGTTTCAACTAAACCCATATATTGTTTTTAGCTCGAACTATACTTACATATGATCATAACCATTCTGAATCCACCGACTTGAGTTCCTGAATTCGTCTCTAGTCCTTGAAACTCAGACATTGATCAAAATATTTTTCATTTCACAGTTGTGTAACAGATTATCGGATGAATTGGGAGTCCGGCAAAGTAAGAACTCCTGCCAACCTAACTTGTGAAAGATGAAACTCTTACCATTATTTTATTATCCAGGAATCTATTTCTTTGATGGAGAATTTGTGGAGAAAAAAGATAGAAGAGTGAATGCCCGACGATGAATTGATCAACGGATTGAGGTGGGTAGTCGTGGGTCAGGTTATTAGGCCTAATAGATTGGGGCGGGTAGTAGTGAGTCGGGTTATTAGGACTTGAAGATAGGTTGGGGTTTTATTTTAAAAAAAGATTATTTTAATTAATAATTAATTCACCAATTTAAAAAAGACACCTCATTAATAAAGTGGGATCAAGTTGATCTGTTAAATGGAAGGGCAATTTTGGCCCAATAAGTAGACAAAAAGGAAATTTCAGCCCAAATAGGTAATAGAGGACATTTTTGCACCATTTTCAATAGGTGAAGAGCATTTTAGGCCATTTTCCGTTGATTTTATTTAGATATCTTATGTTAAAAATTGGCCGGAAATTCCCATGAATTACTTAAAAGAGTTAGATAATGTTATAAAATCAATCCCAACAATTCTCAATAGTTAGATTATGTTATAAAATCAACTTAAAAAGAGTTAATGAAATATATTTAAAGATGAAAGCAATAGAACATAGAGCCAAGAGAGGAGAACTTTTTTTTATTTTTTCAAAGTGCTTCCTTGTCATCAAGTATACATACAATTATTCAATGTATACAATATAAACTCTTAACGTCTCTATTTATATGACTACATAGAGGAACATCAAAGGGTGTCATAAATGTGATTTTAACCCTTGATGAAAGTAGGAGATGATTATGATGGTGTAGACGATAAATGAGGTGATAGTGAAAGTGTGGGTATTACGACACATAATAATAAAAAGAAAAAATTTCAGAAATAGCAACTGTAGAGCCTTAATTATAACTTTTGTAGCAACGGTTTTAAAATTACGAAAAATAGTAATATGTATTTTGTATTTCAGTAAAAGGTTGCTATAAAAATACACATACAAATAGGTATCTGTTCCTTATTTAACTCTAATCAATTAGAGTTAAATAATGAATGAAACTGTTCCATATTTGTAGCCACCTTTTATGACTCTTTTAATTTTACCTTAACCATTAAAATACATCAACTTAATTCAAAAAAACCTTTTCCATAAACAACAACTCAAAATCAAATTAAAAAAAAATAAAATTGGGTGATTCCAATATCATTGGGCAACGTTTCTGAAATTGACGAAATATAATTGAAAAAAAAATTCACGTCATTTACAGGTATGGATAAACAAATATTGAGATTGTTTTTTTTTTTTTGTAATTGCGGAAATTTGTAGAAATGTAATAACAAGTTTGCTCAACATTCATAAAGCTCAATTTTTTGTAGCGTATTTTGAATTTTCTAGTTTAAAATTTTGTCAGCAATATTTTTTTTGATCAAATTCACAGTTTTATTTGTCGTTATGTATTTATAGCGACATAAGTTACAATTCTTATATGTTAAATTTTAAAAGCATATTCAAAAAAAAATACAGTGATTGAAATATCGTTGATGAACGTCTGTATTTTATGAAGAACAATTGAATAAACAAGACGACAATTACAGGTATGGATAAACAAACTTTAAGATCATTTTTATTCAATTGGGAAAATTTCTGAAAACGATAAACAAACTAGATTTGATTTGTTATTTTCAAAAAATATAATTGCGAAAAATTCTGAAAATTGTATAACAAAATTGTGTAATAGTCATGGAGTTCAAAAATTGAGATCGTATTTTTAATTTTAATAATTTTTGAAAAAAATATTCTGAGCGATTTTTTTTCAAATTCAAAGTTATCATTATTTATGTCATTTGAAAATTGAGATATAATTATTATATGTTAAATTTGAATTTTAGTCGAGGATAACTACTATTTGAACTTATATTTGTTTTCAGATGTATGTATTTATAATATACATATGCACTCTGTTTATATGTTCACTGACAGTTACATATGTTTTCAGCTGTATGTATTTACAATATACATATACAGTATGTTCATGTGTTCAGTGGCAGTTACAAATGTTTCTAGCTGCATGTATGTATAATATACATATGCAGCATGGTTATGCGTTCACTAGCAGTCATGTATGTTTCCAACAATATGTATTTATAATATACATATACAGAATTTTGTGTCTATAAATCATGTACTCTTATATGTATTTTTTTCATATGCAGGCCATATAGTTCTATTGGTACATGATTCTGAAAATGATGCATCTTGGGCTTGATTCTTTGAGATTCTAAAAGAAGAATGCGGTGAAAGAAATTGTTTTGAGAACGTATGATCTTCTAATTTATCCTCTACCACATAAAGATGACTGGGTAAAACTACAGAAAATATTGGAGGAGGTAGTTTTGCCCCCAAAAGACAAGCGGCCCTCTGGAAGACCTCCAAAGAAGGATCATGAAAAATTTGGAAGAGATATGTTCGGAAAGAAAAATAAAAATTGTTGTAGTTCATGTGAGTTTAAAGGTCACAATAGATGTTCATATAGGAAATACACCAAATGAAAAGTTTGTTGATGTATTTAGTCAAAAAATAATTATTTTTCATTGAGAATTATGTTTTTCTAAATTTTGAACTTGTTATTGAACTTATTAGTGAACTTGTTATAGTTTTAATGTTGCATTTATTTTACCGAACTTGATTAACTTAATTTATTTTGAATATATTTTATAAGACATATATATATATATACACACACACACACACACACATATGCATATCATGAAAAATATATATTCATACTAGTAAAATACATATGCATTAGTAAAACACGTCTGCATATAATAACAAGGATCCATACGTATTTCTGAAAAAATGTATTTGCATTAGACATAAATATATATGCAAACTAGAATGAACATATGAATTATTCATAAATATGTATTTAGTCATTATTGGGATGAACATATGTATTTTTCATAATTGAAAAATACATATGCATTAGTCATAAATGCATATATATATGATAAGATCTGTATGTATTTAATTGGATAATTATATAAACATATGCATTGCAGAAAAATACATATTCGAACAATTATATATACATATGCGTATCAGAAAAAAAAATATCTACAAACTTGTAAAATATCTATGCATTAGTAAAAATACAACGTACACTGGAATAAACATATGTATTATTAATAAATACATATGACTCATAAATCTATATGGACTTGTGCATAACAATACAATAACTAAGTATTGTTCAAAAACATATATGCAAATCTATAAAAAAAAAAACATATGCATATATAAGCATAAATGGAAAATACATATGCATTAGACATAAATACATATGCAAAAACTGGATACAACAGAAGTTAATAAAGACATATTGCTAACATTTACATAAACAAACCACCAAAATATTTTATTTGAAAAGTTTAAACATCAAAAATCTAAATATATATCTAAACTGTACCATGTATAACATTTAAATGTCAAAACGATTTAGTAAAATACATATGCGTTAGTAAACATGTCTGCATATAAATAACAAGAATTCATACATATTTCTGAAAAATGTATTTGGATTAGACAGAAATACATATGCAAATTGGAATGAACATATGTATTATTCATAAAGACAAAAATACATATATGAACATATTGTCCATAAAATGTAAGATTACAACTAAAAAATACATATCTATAGTGTAATAAATACAAATTTTACAATACCAAATACAAATACATATCTACATGGTAGCAAATATAAATCTTATCAGTACCAAATACAAATACAAATATAAATACAAATCTTATCATTACAAAATACAAATACATATCTATACAGTAAAAATTACATATTATAGAAATCTCGTCGGAATATACTAATCCACCGCTATCACATCATCGGAAAACCCATAAAAACTGGCTAAGACCGGATCTGCAAAATCAGTGAATCATCGAATAAAATTCAACCCCTATGATTGATTTTGGCTAATACTCGTTGGTAAAACGCCATTATTGTCGTTGCTGATCACCGTCACGGTGCAATTCGCCGGATAGACCCTCCCTCCGTTGAAAATTCATCGAAAATTGCCTTGCAAGAAACAAACATATACCATGTCCCTAGTCTCCGAACATGAGAACAAAGAGGAATGGGAAAGCTACTATTGTGAAAACACCAGGATTTACTTCCAGATATTTTGCAATCCTATAATGAACCAAAGATTAGAGAATCTCTAAGGAAGTGTAGATACAACAGTACTCCCGTCAAAATAGTAAAAAGACAAAATATTTTCCAGCAAGAGATCACTTGAAAACGACTTCCGCTCATGGTCACGGTAATAAAGATGAGAAAATCATGTTAATAGAACAAGAAATGTTGAAAACTGGATGTCATAGTCTATGAGGCTGTCTCAGGGAGAAGCAATCAGATGAAATCAGTTAAACTCTTCTTTTGTAGGCAACAATAATCTATGTGTTTATAAAAAATATGTTAAATCGGCGAGTCCAATCGAAGCCACCAGCGCATCCATCGCCGGGAGAGGCATTCCTTGATTGGAAAAGCACCAAAAGAATCACAAAACACCAAACGAAGAAGAAGAAGAAGAAGAAGAAGAAAAAGAAAGCAATACGAAAAAAATTAAAAAAATATATAAATTATGTGAAAAGATGAGATGCAAATACTATGGAGCAAACTATTTATCAAAATATTGAGAGATAAAGATAAAAATTGAAAAAAAAAATAGAAGATGCGGTTAATTGGAGAGAGAAGTGAATATTGCGTGAAAAAAGGGAAAAGACAAATTGATGGAGAAATACACGCTCCTCTCTAAAAAGAGGGTAAAGTATTGCTACTTTTGCTATAAATTGTAATTTTGAAATAATATTACTATTTATTATAATTATAGTCTTAGATATGCTAGTTTCTGTTATTTTTCCTAATAAAAAGTAGTCAGGATATACACGCACATAATGTATTTAACAATAAGGATGGGCTTTTGGAATTTGGTCTGTTCGATACGTCCCCGTTAGAATGGGCTTTCGGAATTGGTTCAGCCCAATTCTAATAAACCTGTAGTTTATACATGACAGTTGACAGCAAGCCCAACTATATTTACAAGATGATTAGGACCAAATCTAACACCACTTAACGAAACTATTGATGTAAAATTTGACATTACTTAAGGTTGTAAAACTTACACAAATTTCACTAAGTTTACCCCTAGTTACTTTCTATCCTCATTCTTTGCTAATAATCTCTAATTTGCAATTTTCAGATACATAATTAGTATTTTGGATGCATAATTTTGAAGTTGGGATATATTATTGTGAACTTAAGAATGTAACAATTAATTACTCCACTTTTGCTCGGATACATGATTTTAAAGTCAAGATACATAATTTTGATTAATGAAATACATCCATTTCTAAAACTATTTGGTCGAGATAATAATACATTAACTAGATCAAAGGGAGATACATGATTAAAATTATGTATCCAAAAATTTATGGGTTTGTGGATGTATCTGACTGTTTTTTTTTTTTTTTAAAGGAAATGAAATTTATAATTAATAAAATTGGTAGGAATTTTATATAGTTTAGCAAAGTTAAGTTGTAGTGTTATGTAGTTTTGCCTTTTAAGTTTTACCACACATGTATGTTGTGTTTTATACTACAAGTGTGAACTCGATAAATATGCAACAACAGTAAAAAGAAGAGGATAAATGCTTATTCACATTCGGTATTTGTTTCAAATGGTGAAAATTTATTATAGTTAAGTGAATTAATAAGGTAAGGATGTGTGTAAGTTAACAATGGTTAAGTGCTAAAAGGCTATGTACAAGAACATATGAAACATCTATTGACTTGATATAAGCATCAGGGATAAGTTTTAATTGGACTCAACATTTGGCATCTCACCATTTTGTTCTTTCAAAACTTTAGTTCAAAAGGGTCTCGAATGTAGAATTCGGAGTTCGCCTTATTTGATCTCCAATTTAAGATTCTATCAAGACAAGACTCACATTGGACCATAACGATAATCGGAGACGTCATTTCCCATCACCTGATCAGCCTTCATAGGCGGGCAGGATGTTGACATTATCCAACAGTCCTCGAAAAATTGATTATTAGGAGTGAAAAATCCTTTTGATCCATGTAATATAATGATGCCTTAGCATTGAAGTAAAGAGATTTGACATGTTTTTCAAGAAAACCGGTTAAGTGTCAAAATTGTTGTACCTTTTTCATCCTTTGTCTTGAAGAAAAGGGTATTCTCCTATATATTATACAAAACAATGTTGAACATCTTTGTCTTGTTATTAACTTTAATACATTATATTTCTGTTACTAATAAAAATCATTGACTTTGACTGATTAGATTGTTGATATGTCTGCTTGTAAATTATAGTAAGAATAGTAAAATCCCTGCTGAAAATTTGAATACTATTCGCGGTGAAGAGAAAAAAATTGACATGACTAAACTAATTAACTTGTCCCTATAACTACTGGAGATAACTCTTTAATTAGTGAAAAAAAAGTATACAGATTTGACCCCAGAAGGTTCTAATGAAAGGGGGGAAAAAGCCTTTAATTAGTGCTTCATTGGCAAATAATTTAGCATGGGGCAGCATGTCTGATTTTAAATATATGGGTTATACGTTCATTAGTTACAAATTAAAGTCCTTGGCTTCTCCAAGTGTTTGAATCATTTTAAACAAGTCTAAGTTGAGACCCTAATCGTTTCTAAGAGAATTTTCATTTTCATTGTTCTAGTAGTAGGCAACTAATGATACCACCAAAATTGGGGTGAAGCCGTAAGTATTTCTCTATTTTTAACCAAAGGTCTTGTGTTGAAACCAAAGAACATAAGCAATTTTGAAAGAATATTGATCGTATTATCATGTGTTCTACAATGTATACATGTCTACCTTATATAGAAAACTCTGTACAGGTTCAATGATCAAGAAAAGACTCTTAACCAAATTTCTACACCACAAAAATAGACTCCTACTAGACCTCTACAAAATAGTGTAGGACCTCTACAAAATAGTGATAGGCTCCTAATGACAGTATGTAATTCTAATAACGTATCCAAGTACAAATTGAAACATGAATTAGGCCCCAGATAAATTGTTACAAAACAGTCAGCCCAATGTTTCATTTGTAAGCTGCTTCTCCATTAATAAGCTGAACGACCCAAATGTGCAGCCCAAACAATGTTTATCAGAAAAGTGATTAGTAGAGAACCATTTCATTTCTTTCTTCTTTTGTTTTACATTTGTTTGAGAGCTCAAGCTCATCTGGCAAGAGGTGGCTGCTCCGTCAACACCCCCCTCAAGTAGGAGCCCGAAGATCGGACTCCTAACTTGCCCAAAAAATTTCAGTGAAGTGGTCCAGCCAAAGCTTTTGTGAAGATATCTGCTATTTGCGAGGAGAAAGGTACGAAAGATAGAGATATCAATCCATCAAGTAATTTTTCACTAACGAAGTGGCAATCCAATTCTATATGCTTTGTGCGTTCATGAAATACGGGGTTCTTAGCGATATGGATCACCGCCTGATTATCACAACAAACATTGATCGGAAGAGACAGCTTAACCGAGAGATCGCTGAGAAGACGCACCACCCAAGAAATTTCAGCAACCAAATGACAAATTGATCGATATTCTGCCTCTATGGATGATAAAACAACAACCTGTTGTTTCTTGGATTTCCAGGAAATGGGACAATTACCCAAACTTAGAAAGAACCCACTGACTGAACGCTGAGAATCCGAGCAAGAAACCCAGTCGGCATCGCAAAATCTTAAAAGTTGTAAATTAGACTCAACTGAAAGGAAAAATCCTAATCCAGGATCATTCTGTATATATCAAAGAGTGTGAAGTGCTGCTTGGAGATGACCATGTTTGGGATTTTGCACATATTGACTCAAAGTTTGCACAGCATATGACAAATCTGAACGAGTGTGTGTCAGGAAATTTAATTTTTCTAAAAGTCTTTTATAAATATTGGGTATGTGAAAGGTTCGCCACATTTAAAAGAAAGCTTTAAGGTTGGATTGAGAGGTGTAGAGACAGATCTTTCCTCAATAGAATCAAACTCGGAAAACAAATCAATGGTAAACTTACACTGAATGACACCAATACGTCCAGGTTCGTGAAGAAATTCCATCCCTAAAAAATAGCTTAATCTGCCTAAATCTTTGATACGAAATTCTGAATTTAGAAACAGCTTTACCTTAGCAATCTCATCCTTGTTTTTTCCTTTTATCAAAATATCATTGACATAAATTGTGATGACAGTGATCAAAGTTCCAAATATTTTAATGAATAGTGAATAGTCGTTGAGGGATGAATTAAACCCTCTGGAATCCAAAGCTAAAGAAAGACGAGCGTACCATTGATGAGACACTTGTTTAAGCCCATAAAGTAACTTGCAAAGTCGACAAACATGAGAAAGAGACGGAAGAATAACCCCCGGAGAAAACTTCATAAATACTTTCTCATCGAAATCGCCATGAAGGAAAGCATTATTGACGTTGAGCTGACACAATTGCCAAACCCTTTTTACTGCAATACTCAAAATACATCTTATGGTTGTCATTTTCACAACCGGAGAAAATGTCTCTGTATAGTCTATGCTTTCTCGTTGTATATCTATTTTGATTACTAGTCTTGCTTTTAGACGTTCCAATGTGCCATCTGATTTAACATTTACCTTATACACCCATTTATAGGGGAGTACCTTCTTTTCAAATGGAATTTCAACTATGTCTCATATGCGATTTGTGTCTAATGCCTCAAGTTCTTTGTCCATCGCAGCCTGCCAACCTGGGTGTAATGCTGCTTCTTGATAAGATTTTGGTTCAAAAATATTATAAATTGAGTTAACAATTTGTTGGTTATATTGGGAAAAAGTATTAAAAGAATAAGAATGAAAAGGAATTAGTGGTGGATTTGGAGAAATCACAGAATATGTTGCATCATAAATATAGTCAGAAAGATAGGAAGATGTATTATGTTGTCTGGTAGACCTTCTTGGTGTTTGTACTAAAGATGACGAATCATTTCTGATAGGAGACTCAAGACCTAGATTAGGTGAAGTCAAGTTTTCCTCTGAGGAAATCTGTTGGGAGTGTTCTGTACTTACTGGAACATTTTCTTGAGAAGGAAATATGGGTATGTCCCTTGTTGTACTAGGAAAGGTTGCTGGAAACAATTTACATAGATCCAGAATAGGAAAAAACAAAAATAGATTAAGAGAATTTAACATCTCTAGACACCATTACTTGACTGGTTTGAAGATTCAACACCTTGTATCCTTTTTGACCAAATAGGTATCCTATAAAAACTCCTAGCAAAGCCCTAGGCATTATCTTATCACAATTCCTTGTTAATGTTGAAACAAAACATAAACAACCAAAGGATTTAAGATGGCTATAATCTAGTGATTTTCCAAATAGCATTTCAAATGGCGACTTGTTATTCAAAACCTTAAAAGGAAACCAATTGATTAAATAGGTTGCAGTAAGGAGACAGTCACCCCAAAACCTTTTAGGAGATATAATTGATATAGTAAGGCCCGACATGTTTCCAATAAATGTTTTTGTTTTCGCTCAACTAACCTATTTTGTTGTGGGGTTGCAGTACACCTGGTTTGATGTATGATTCCCTTAGAGAAGAAGAATTCTGAGGGAATTGTCCCTGTTACTAGCTTAAAAGCATTGTCGGACCGAACTGTTTTAACTTTAATATCAACAAGAGATAAAAAAGACTGTAAAATCAAAAAAGCACTTGATTTTGTGCTTAAAAGATACGTCCAGGTAGCTCTTGAGAAGTCATCCACAATAGTGAGAAAATATCTTTCTCCTTTGTAGGTTGGTGCATTATAGGGTCCCCGGGTGTCTATGTGTATTAACTTAAATATTTGTTTAGAAGAAATGGTGCCCGTTGGCAAAAACAGTTTTGTTTGCTTTACCATAGGACAAATATCACAGGGAAAGTCTTGTTTATCATTGGAGTGAATTAAAAGATCCTTTATATTCCTTAAAGCATTGTAAGGTAAATGTCCCAAACGATAATGCCAAAGTTTAGTAGAATCTAAAACATCGAAATAATGATTTTATTGATACTAGAATTTAATTGAGATGGAGAATTTTCATGTACAGCAGACTGACTTGACTGAGAAAAAGGTAATGGCTTATTACTAGACTCCACATTTAAAGACTTTACTTTTGTTCCTAGAAAAGACTCAACAAAAATTGAAAAAGACTCTGAAACTTCGGACTTTGAACGATTCTCATCCAACACATAAAGGCCACTAACCGCTTTACCAAATACCACTCGCATCTTCAGAGAAAGGACCTGTAATATGCTAGAACGTTTGTTAAAAATGACATCACAGTCAAGCTGTGTGCATATCCGATTAATGGACAAAAGGTTATGTTTAAAAGAGGGCACGTATAGTACATTTTGTAGTACAATATCAGGTTTCAAAGTAACTGAGCCAAAGTATAAGACTTTGACTTTATACTAGTCTTATAGATATACTAGAATGGGTATTTCTAGTCGCTTGATATTGTGCAAAAAAGTATGATTGTGTGCCATGTGTTGTGATAACCCTGAATCTATTACCCAGAGGGTAGATCCTAGGATGGTAAAACAACAATAAAAAGCATAAAAAATCGAGCATTTACCCACAAAATTGGCACTAGGATTTGCCTCAGAACTTGAAGCATTAGAGTTGTCGGCTTGTACATTTTGTAGTATCTGAATAAGCTTATCACATATTTCACTCGTGAACCCTTGTGAATTCAAAGATTTTTCAGGAAGTTCTGTGGTGTTCCCGTCTTCTGCCATGTTCAAATTTACCTAGCCACTTCCAGAGCTTCTCTTGGGCTTATTAAACTTGAAAGATTGTGGGATCCAACAAGCTTATAGCATTTCACCTTTTTATGTCCCCGTTTCTTATAATAAGAGCAAAACAAATTGTTCCTTCTCACATCTGTGTTAGAAAACTGATTCAATACTTGATTATTTCCTTGTATCCATTATTACCTTTTTGGTTATTCCATTTTTGGACATTAGCATTAGAAACAGTAGAAGCAGTAGTAACTTGGTTCCCAGTATGCACTTTTCTTTGTATTTCTTCATGTAAAATAATTGAATATGCTTATGTTGTGGTAGAGCATGGTTTCATCATTAAAATATTTCCTCTTATACCAGAATAATTTCCATTTAGTCCCATAAGGAACTGAATTAATTATTGATCCTTATTCATTTTGACATTATGAGTTTTTTTACCACAATCGCAGTCACAATTACAAATCGTAAAAGTATTGAGTACCTTCATCTGATCCCAAATCATTTTCAATTTTGTGAAGTATCCAACAACATCACTTGCAGCTTGTGAGATGTTGTTCAGTTTCCTCTGTAGCTGAAATATTTGGTTCCGTCTGTCTGCCCATACCTTTGCTCCAGTTCATTCCAGAGGTCCTCAGCTATTAGAGAGTAAATCATACTCTCCACTATATTTTTGCTAAGTGAGTTCAATAACCAGGCCAGGACCATGTCGTTACACATTCTCCATTGTTCAAATAAAGGTGAGTCCTCAGCTGGTCTCTTGCATCCTCCATCAATGATGCCCAACTTGTTTTTCGCAGAAAGGGAGATCAACACACCCCTCCTCTAATTATTATGACTTGTTTTATTAAAGGTGGTATTTATCAGGTTCATCCCTGGTGAATTCGAGGAAGTAAGAAAGTAAAGGTGGCTAGGATCAACTATTTTGGAAGAGGCAGTCTGGGATCCACTAGTCTCAATCGTTTCCACCATGATGAAAATAATTTTTTAAAAATATATGAGTAGATTGGTAATTAGAGTTCATGCTCTGATGCCATGAAAGAACATAAGCAATCTTGAGAGAATATTAATCGTATTATCATGTGTTTTACAATGTATACATGTCTACCTTATATAAAAAACTCTGTACACGTTCAATAATCAAGAAAAGACTCCTAACCAAATTTCTGCACCACAAAAATAGACTCCTACTAGACTTCTACAAAATAGTGATAGACTCTTAATGACAATATGTAATTTTAATAATGTATCCAAATACAAATTGAAACATGAATTGAGCCCCAGATAAATTGTTACAAAACGGTCAGCCCAATACTTCATTTGTAAGCTACTTCTCCATTAATATGCTGAACGACCCAAGTGTGTAGCCCAAACAATGTTTATCAGAAAAGTGATTAGTAAAGAATCATTTCATTTCTTTCTTCTTCTGTTTTGCATTTGTTTGAGAGCTTAAGCTCATCTGGCAAGAGGTGGCTTCTCCGTCAACAAAACCTTTGGTATAGAGTTGTCTTTGATAGCTAGAGCATTTTACCCTCATATTGAGACTTCTCAGCACGGATTCGAACAAACCAGACTTCAATAAGGGTATGAAACACGATATGAAAAAAAAATAGACAAAGAATGATGGTCTTTAGTTTCTCGTAGGGTAAAAGTTGCAAAATTCTCAAAGTTTGGTTTTTGACTTTTGACTTGATTATGTACTAACTGTTGGGGAACAACGGTAAAAATACCAATAACAATAATAATAATATTTTTTGTTAACAATAATAATATAATAATATTAACAGAACTATAGTGTATAATAATATTGCTACTTCAATAATAATATTATAATTAATATAATAACAGTAACAATAATATAATTAAATATTAACAAATTAATAATACTGAATATTAAATAAATATTATACGATATGATTTTAAGTAATATATTAATTATGTTTGAGTCGTGCTAGGAACTGTCCTAAGAAACTATTTCAGCAGTGTGAAATATTTTTCTAGGATTAAACAAGCACTTTCCTGATTAAATAGAGGATATTCTGAGTTAAATAAATCTTTCCTAATTAATCAAAGGATACAGGAATCAATAAAATTATTAATACAAATACCAACAAGTTTTAAAAAATTGAAGTAAAAACCATAATAAGGTGATAGTTAATCAAATTGAAACTAAAAAGGGAGAAAAGAAATTTTATAGAGAAAAGTATACGCTAATGGTTGATAATTTGAAAAATGAAGGGAATGTTATTTATAGCAGTGCTTGAGGCGGCAACACTATTTTTCTTTTTCTTTCTTTCCTTTTTCTCCAAGTATGGCTTTCTTTTTCTTTTCTTTTCCTTCTATTTTTCCTTTCCCTCCAAGTAATTTTTATTTTCTCTCCAAGTAAATAAACTTTTAAAACACACTAATTAAATTCTTTTGAAATAAAATATTTCACTTACAATCCCCACATTATTTCAAAAGAATTTATTGAAAAATATTTTAACTTGTTAGATTTGCATGGACAAAATTCAGTAGGTTTGGTGTCTTCTGTACTATGAACCAAACTTAGACCAATAAAATTTAACTTACAGAATTATCGGCGAAATATAATATTTTTATGAACCGAATAACTCTTGTTGTAAGCCAGAGACTTTATCAATCACATTTTGACCGTAATTTTATTGTTCAACACAGTTTTGCGCCAATAGGTCATGCGCGTGCGTGGTATTCATGTGCGCTCTAGAGACTAAGGCCAAAAGTCTCATAGGAACGACCTCATTTCACTTCATATATGTGAATTCATCAAGTGTACATTGCTTTAAATACACTACCCGTAAGGGCTATGAATTCATAAAGAGTTAATAACTCATCCCTCAATTTTAGTAGCAATTCAAGCACTCTCAATAAGTGTGCAGTGTTAATATCGACATGTTATTACCCATATGAACCTACTTCATGGAATCTCCAATCACATAGGTTGGGTTACTATCTCTATTGACAGTCATATTGGCCTTAACCACATCTCTTTTCGTGTTTAAAGAATTAATTTTCTTCCAACGGCTTTAATTAGTGAATCGGTCGAATTCAATTCTGACTTCACATAATTAATGAAAATTATTCCACCTCTCAACAATTACTTAATAACATCATACCTCAATTTCATATGTCTACTTTTATAACTGTAAGATTTATTTTTCGCAATAGCAATTGCAGCTTGACAATCACAGTGTATATACATAGGAGGCACCAGATCATCATTTTTTAAAGGGATATCAGATAACAGATCATCTTTTTTAGAAGGAATATTAGGCGACAAATCATCCTTCTTAGAAGGGCTATGAGGCAACAGATCATTCTTTTTAAAAGGAATATTCGCTAAGAAATTTCTTAGCAGTTCAGCCTCAGTACCAGCTAACTCCAGAGCTACAAACTCTGATTTCATAGTTGATCTAGCAATTATTGTTTGCTTAGCTGATCTCCACAATACTGCGCTACCACCTAAAGTGAACACATAACCACTAGTAGATTTCGTCTCATCTGAATCAGAGATCCAATTTGCATCACAATATCCTTCCAAAGTAGAAGGAAATCCACTATATAAAATGTCATAATTCATGGTTTCTTTCAAATATTTCATTAATCTCATTAATGCAGTCCAATGCTCTTTATTGGGATTGTGAGTATATCTACTCAGTCTACACACAACATACGTTATATCAGGTCTGGTAAAATTCATCAAATGCATTAGACTCCCAATAATCTGTGCATATTTAGACTGGTCAATTGAGTTACCGTTATTCTTTTTCAATTTAGAGTTAGCATCATAAGGAGTGGTTACAAGAGTTACCTCCCAACATTTAAACTTCTTAAGAATCTTTTCAACATAATGTTCTTATGTTAACATTATTCCATCATCTCTCCTTATAAATTTAACTCCCAATATTATATTTACTTCACCCAAATCTTTCATATCAAAGTTAGTAGACAAAAATAATTTTGTACTTTGCATAATATTTAAATTTGTACCAAATATAAGCATGTCATCAACATATAAGCAAATTATCACACAGTCATTGTCCACTACTTTAGTATAAACACATTTATCCACTTCAACAGAAGAAAATCCATCTTTTATTAAAACTTGATCAAATTTCTCACGTCACTGTTTAGAAGCTTGTTTAAAGCCATAAAGTGATTTAATTAATTTACAACTTTTATTTTCTTGTCCTGAAACTACACATCCTTCAGGTTGAACCATATAAATTTCTTCTTCTAAATCACCATTTAAGAAAGCTATTTTTATATCCATTTGATGGATAAAAAGTTTATGAATTGATGCTAAGGCAATTTAAATTCGAATAGAAGAAATTCTTGTCACTAGTGCAACTGTATCAAAATAATCAATATTTTATTTTTTAGCAAATCCTTTAGCTACTAAACAGGCTTTATATTTATCTATAGATCCATCAGGATTAAATTTCTTTTTAAAAATACATTTACAGCCAATAGGTTTTGCAACTGGAGGTAAATCAGTTAAAACCCATGTATTATTTTTCATGATAGAATCAAATTCAATTTTTATTGCCTCTTTCCAAAATTTAACATCAGAAGAAGATACAGCTTCAAAATAATTTGATGGTTCATTATCAATGAGAAAAGTTTGAAAATCATTTTCATAAGAAAAATATTCTTTTCTAGGCCTTTTACTCCTTATCAGATCCTCAATATTAGAGGTAGATTCATTTTCTTTTTCGCAGGTGCATGAGATATTTTATCACAAAATGAAAAAATATTTTTAAAAAATTCAGCATTTTCCGTCTCAATAATACTATTGCTATCAAGCACATCACTTTCAAAACAAGAAATCTATATGCAACACTATGTTCAGCATATCCAATCAGCAGTTTTAGAATATATTTTCCTTTTTTTAAGTTCAGGAAGAAGAACTTTAGTAAGACAACCCCACACTTTTAAATATTTCAAATTAGATTTATAACTTTTTCATAATTCATACGGAGTTTTGCCAGTTCTTTTATGAAGAATTTTATTTTGTAAATGACATGCAGATAAAATAGTTTCACCCCACAAATTATATCAGGTGCTTTAGAGCTAATTAACATAGAGTTCATCATTTCTTTCAAAGT
Source organism: Capsicum annuum (assembly GCF_002878395.1). Lineage (NCBI taxonomy): Eukaryota > Viridiplantae > Streptophyta > Magnoliopsida > Solanales > Solanaceae > Capsicum > Capsicum annuum. The sequence continues at coordinate 202,966,919 of NC_061120.1, forward strand.
CCTATTTTTTCTTTCAACTATACCATTAGACTCAGGTGAATAGGTCGGAGTTACTTCATGAAAAATTTCTTCTTTTTCACAAGGCCAAACCCATCGATAGCCCCTCAAACTTGTTATGAAAATTCACTTAAACCTCTCAACTAAGGCCTGTACCTATCAGACCCCTAAACCCCCCAATTTTGATTTAATTGGGCACTTTTTGCTGACATGGCACCATAAGTGCAATACACATTCCAAACGCGCGTGAAGCCAAAAATATTGATTTACAAAGCCAATTAAAAAGTGACGCGTCAACAAAATAATAAAACCTAACATAAAAATATATTTTAAAAAAAAAAAATTCTTTCATGGCATTCTTATCTTTTCTCTATTCCTACTTCTATCTTCTTCCTCATTTTAATTCTTCTTCTTTTTCTTTTTAATTTTTTCTTTCTCAAACGAAATGGAAGAGGTATATTGTACGAGTAAATATGAGCAAAGCATTTTTTTGTCAATCAGCTTTGTTTTTATTTGATTAGTGATTCCAATGTTCCTTCTTATTCACCACTGAACAACATGGCGTGCCACCGGAAAAAAATAGTGCGTCACTGAAAAAATAACAACCTTAATAGAAATCATTATAGTCAATTTTATAATTTTTTGGATTATGGATTATGGATTATGGATTTTTCAATTTTTTTTTAAATTTGTTTGGAGTGTTTAAAATTTATCAATTTCTGGGGTTTAATTCAATATTTGATTGTTTTATGGGAGTATTAACTTGAATTATTTGTATTTTTAAATTATGAATTTTTTTTCTTTTGGTGTGTGGGTTTAATCCAATTCTTGATTGTTTTATGGAAGTAATAATCTTGAGGTCCCATTTGCTCAACATTACAATTGAAAAAAAATAATTTCTTTATTGATTTTGATTTCTAATCTTGTTATGCATTCTAGGGAATTCGCTATTATTCGCCGGAGCAAATTCACCGGCTAAATTGGTCCGGTGAAGATGATAACGCGATTATTACTTGTCGGAGAAAATTGGCTGGCTAGATTGGTCCGGTGAAGATGACGACGCGGGGTGCGGTGGTGGTGGAGGTGGTAGAGACGATGTATGTGTGTGTGAGGGAAGACGACGGAGGGGGTGAGGTGGGGTGAAGAAGATGACGATTTGGGGGTGGAGGTGATGTTTTTTTTAATTAAAAAATTATTATTAAATAGATAATTAAATAGAAAAAATCAGCAATTCCACATATATTTTTTTGGCCATGTGTTTTATTTATTGGGCATTTTTACCATGTCACGCGAGTGTAACACACTCTCTATATACATTTTGCTGATTGTGTAAAAAATGCCCAATTGGAACAAAATTTGGGGGGTTTAGGGGTCTGATAGGTATAGACCTTAGTTTAGGGGCCCAAGTAAATTTTCGGGACAAGTTTGAGGGTCTATCGATGGGTTTGACCTTTTCACAAAAAGCATTTAAAGATACATATTCTCCACCTCTGTCAGATCTAATTCTCTTGATTTTTCTACTAAGTTGATTTTCAACTTCAGATTTATAAGACATAAAAATATCAAATGCATCATCTTTATTTCTAAGCAAATACAACTTAGTAAATCTAGAACAATCATCAATAAAAGTCACATAATATCTTTTGCAATCTCTAGTCATAGTTTGTTTTAAATTACTCAAATCAGTATGAATCAAAGATAATAATTCAATTTCTCTATTAACTGAAAAATATGACTTTTTAGTAATTTTAGCTTCAGCACATATTTCACATTTATCTTATTATTTGAGTTCAAACCAGATATCAAACCAAGGGATTGCATGTTCTTTGTATAAGAGAAATTAACATGTCCTAATCTAGCATGCCATAAAGAAATAGACTCAGTCAAATACGCAGAAGTAGATACATTTTTAGAAATATCATTATGGGTATTAAGCATATATAATCCATGATTACAACGTCCATTTCCAATAAGAATATTACTTTTAGTTAGTATGACCTCATTGTTTTCAAATATAACCTTTATTTCAACTTTTTCTAATAATTCCACGGAAATCAAATTAATTCTGATATTAGGAACATGTAATACATTACTCAATGCCAAAGTTTTACCAGATGTGAGTTTGAGAAGAACTTTACATTTTCCAAGAACTTGAATAGTTCTCGAGGTCCCAAGATAAACAATTTCTTCTTCTTTCTTAACTTGGGTGTATGATACAAAATCATTTTTATTTATACAAATGTGCATAGTAGCACCAGAGTCTACCACCCAATTTCTCACGTTGGTCTTAATATTCATTTTTGAAATGACCGCAATTATTATATCATCCGTTTCAGTCAAATTTATTTTTGACTTAGCGGGATTATCCTTTCTTTCACATATTCTCTTGCATTGAGATGCATCTTCTATGAAGATTTTATTAGCATTAGAAGTATAACCAAGTTTATTTTCATACCTGTATTCTGCAGTATCATAGTCTTCTGACAAACTGACTGGAATGAAAGCAACCAGAGCAACACCAACATCAGTATTATCAACGGTCTTAGGACCAATATTATATGTCGTAGTTTCTTAGATTGTTGGGGAACAATGGTACAAATACCAATAACAATAATAATAATATTCTTTGTTAACAATAATAATATAATAATATTTACAGTATTATAGTGTATAATAATATTGTTACTTTAACAGTAATATTATAATTAATATAATAACAATAACAATAATATAATTAGTTATTAATAAATTAATAATACTGAATATTAAATAAATATTATAATGATATGATTTTAAGTAATATATTAATTATTCTTGAGTCGTGCTAGGTACTATTCTAAGAAACTATTTCAGCAGTGTGAAATGTTTCCCCAGGATTAAACAAACACTTTCCTGATTAAATAAAGGATATCCTGACTTAGATAAATCTTCCCTAATTAATCAGAGGATACAGGAATCAACAAAATTATTAATATAAATACCAATAAATTTAAAATCTTAAAGTAAAAACCATAATAAGGTGATAGTTAATTAAATTGAAACTTAAAAGGGAGAAAAGAAATTTTATAGAGAAAAGTATATGCTGATGGTTGATAATTTGCAAAATGAAAGGGAATGTTATTTACAGCACTGCTTGAGGCAGCAACACTATTTTCCTTTTTTTTTTTTTTTTTATATCTTTCCTTTTTCTCCAAGTATGGCTTTCTTTTTCTTTTTTTTTTTCCTTTTATTTTGCCCTTTCCCTCCAAATAATTTTTCTTTTCTCTTCAAGTAAAGAAACTTTTAAAACACACTAATTAAATTCTTTTGAAATAAAATATTTCACTTACACTAACACTCTATTGAACAAGTAGGGTCGTGATTAGTTTAATGTTTACATTGTAAAGTAATTAAAAAATATTTAATCCAATAAAGTGCCCTTTGGCCGTTTGGTTATTGGATAGGAGCAAAGTTATCGTGTATAAGATTATGTATAACTTATACGATGTTTGGTAGGTGGATAGAAAATAATTAAGTTATTCATATATTATTAATTTAATATATGAATTATTTTATGCAGGATATAAAGTGGAATAAGCTAAATTATACATGAATAACTAAAACCTGCAGAACTAATCGTTGCATAAGAAAGTACATAAATTAACCTCATAACGAATTCATATATTACTAATACTTTCATAATTCTAACCAGCCATCTAACGGCCCTTAATGTATATAAATAAAATCATTTCTTGACTAACTTGATTTGAATTTTTAATTTTGTTTTTCAAATGTGCTATATTTGTCAAGACATAGTAGTTACTTGATTCAGTGGATTTGTCATACCGACAGACATTAGGCTTTATGGTTTACTGAAATCACGGTTTCATTTTTCTTCTCAAAATATAAAAGCCTAAATAACATCATTTGGCAAATTTATTAATTTAATTTTATGCGAACAAAATCATGTGAAAAGATCTAACTATTCTATATAGAAAATCGTGCAGATTTTGTCCAAAACAGATAATATCACACTATTGAGAGTATCTTTGGATTGGTATAGCCCAACAATTTCCCATTAATTACTTGTATATTTACAAGGTTTGTTGTATCCTTGTTTTGTAGGTCAAAAGAATGAGAACCTTGGAACATGGTGCATTAAAATTATTTGAGTTTGAGAGAGATTGAAGAAAGAACTTTATGATGGAGGCTGTCTTTGACTCACTTATATAAACATAAAATAAGATAAATAATTATATGAGTTTAAGTTATATACACTATATGAGAAATATTTACATGTTGTCGGGATATATTAACCCATATTTCATTTTATATATAATAGAATGTTATATTTTGAGGTGACCTAACGTAGATATCTTAAATGCCCTTTTTTATTGTTGTTAATATATACCACTTAAACGAGAGATAATTACTCGCACATAAACAATAATCCCTCTATTTCATGTATATGACACTATACGTATTAGTTCATTGTTTCAAAAAAGAGTAATCGGACTTCTTTGAAATAATAAAACTATTCAAATTCATTCTAATATTTGTGGAGAAAAAATAGTAGTAAATGGTAAAAAAGAGGTTTTTTTTTTTTACCCAATAGAATTTAGAAGCACAAATTTTGAACATTTATCTTTTTTTCTAAAGAAAAATTATACTCAATCAAATATTGTTACATAAATTAAAATAGAAAAAGTAACATGCATGCACCTACTGTTTTAATTTTTTAGTCTAGACTAGATATACACCTCAAATTAAAGGTGGTGAGCGATGATTAGTAGCTTAGCTTTCAACTTTATGCAAGCTTTAATTGATCCAAATTAATGGGATGTGAATTGCCAACTTACCATATTCATCATGGTGAATGAAAAGCTGATAGGCACAAAAAAAGGGGTGTATGTTTGGTGGTGGTGGGGTGGGGTGGGGTGGGGTGGCGTGGGTGGGCTGGGGTGTGGGTGTGGGTGTGCTAAGGGGGGTGGAGGACAAGTACCATGAGAAAAGGTGGACTTTTTAAAAAGATCCAATGAGGTAAAAGAAAGAAGTGGACAGGGTCAAATAGAGATGCTTGGTGGACACTAGACAAGCTCATGAGCTTTAGACATAACGTAGCTTCATAAAGAGAAACAAACTAACATCACTAAAGTAGGAAACTGCTTCTTCTTCTTCATGATATTCGTCTAGTGGCGGACCCAGAATTCAGAGATCGTGGACGTTTAAGAGATTTGAACAAGTATATTGGTGTTCGAAACTTTAAGATTTTATTTGAAAATTAAAACACTCAACTATCTTCTTGATTTACTGGTGATTTTCCAAGCCTTATACTAATTTTTATAAAAAAATTTTTTATATAATTACTGCCTCAAATTTAATGAATGCCGAAGTATCAAGAAAAAGGTCATAGGTCCGCCCTTGTATTCATCAGAGTCTGTAGCCAAAATCTTAACTTAACGATTATCATAACTTAGTTTGATGTCGATATAAATCTTCCGACTAAAATCTTGACGATTCGTTAGAATTTATTTTCAAAATTCTAATTATCACTATAAGTTGTTGTTAATGCAATCTTGACTAATATAAATTCTAGCAACTCGCCAGGATTTTGATGCAAACTTTGACAAAATAGTTAGATATATATTAGCTAAATCAAGATAAATTTATACTAAAATATGAGATTGTATCTCATATAAAATATAAAATTACTTAATTCTAATTCTAATTTGGAATAACTTCATTTTGAACTAGTGATCCTAGAGTTCCTTCCTTCAAACTCATCAATTTTTTTTATTTTTTATTTTTATTATTATTATTATTATTATTTTTGTGTGTGTGTTTTATGAATAAAAAGAAAATAGGATGAAGTGATGAGTTCTTGTCATATTATGTACTCAGAAACTCCTTTCGGTGGTTAAGCTTTTCCATTTTAGTCAGCTAAATGAGCCCCACTTTGACTAATATGCTTTTTGTTTTGAATTTTTTAAAAAATAAACAAACAAATAAATAAATAAACAAATAAGATGTTGGCTTAATAAACTGTCATATAGTTGGTGTATTTTAAATGTGGAATTGTCGAGAAACTCTTTATACTTGTTTTGAATTGCCATCTCAATTTTTACGATTTTAATTTAATCAATTAAACACTTGTTAGAATTCGGCATAAAAATTTAGTATTGATATATTTGGAATAAGAGCATTTTTTATATGTTAACTTATAAATCATAACTGCCAATATATATGTGACTTAAATTATTTCCAATTTAATTTCAGTATTTTGACTTATATATACCGACTTTTACTTAATTTAACAACGATAAAATTAATAATACAGATTTGACAATTAAAAATAATTTGAAAGTAAAAGAAGGTGTACATATTTTTTATAGGCCCTAGTCAGTAGTGTCATGTGAGAATGTTTTTGTTTGACTTGCTTGCTAACGATAATAACTGCCATATTCCAACTCAAAACTTCAAAGCAAAATTTGAAAATTCAAAATTTGAGCTAATGATCTAATGAAATTAACATTTCAATCTTCATAAGATATAAGATATGAATAAAATTATAAAATTGTGTCCACATAATTCTCTTCAAATTCACTGTAAAATTATATGAAATATGTTATTGTTATTGTTATTATTATGTAAAAAATAATGAGCATTATTATTATTATTAGTTATGTATATTTTCAATGTCCACATACATATTTCCCTCAGAAAATCCAAAAAAAAAAAAGGGTATACATAATTTTTTTAACTAAACAAAGTTTGCTAGGTAAGTTGAAAATTACATTCCGAAAAGAAATAAACGTTCTAAATTTTTTCTTTTGCTTTTGTTCTTCCTTTAACGTAACATCTTTTCTCGATTATAATATACATATTTAATAAAATATGTGAAGGATAGAATGTATGCGAACTTTATTATATCTTCGTTGGGTAAAATCAAACATCTTTTCTGAATTCAAATGTTTCAAAATGTGTGGCCCTTGATGAGATATTCCTTGTAGTTGGACTTTACAAAAGTATTGTGTAGACTGAGGAAGAGTCAAAAGTATTTAATGTTCTTCCCCAACCAATGGATCAATCCCTTGGAATTAGGCTTTGCTAACTTTTTAATTCTCATGCACAAAAAACAAAAGAGCTAGGATCAGTTGCGCAATCAACATATTTATTAGGGGTTTCAAAATATACTCCACTCCCTCCTAAATTATTCATCTCAAATTTTTTAATTTAATTTTTTATTTTACTTGTCTTTTTTCATTAATCAAAAAGAGTCGAATTTTTTTTCCATCTTTGCATTAATTACTTTTTCTTCAAATTAAAATATAAATATCATTTAATAGGGGTACTATGATAAACTAGTCATGTTATTAATTATTTTTTTTAATCAATGCGTCATCTCAATTTGAGACGGAGGAAATATAAAATAAGCAAACAAAAAGCTAACGGGTTTCAAAATTATATATATTTCATTTGTTTTAAGATAATTGATCTTTGTTGATTTTGTACTTCATCAGAGGTAGAGGTATGGACTGCGTACATCTTACCCCCCAGACCCCACTAGGTGGGAATACACTGGGTTTGTTGTTGTGTTGATTTTGTACTTCTTTTAAGAAAAAAAATTATTAGAAACTTATTTTACTAAATTAATCTTTTTAATTATACTTAAAAAATATAAGTTTGAGTATATATATTTTGTTTAGTATTTAAGATAAGGATAATATTAAAAAAATATATAATTAAATTCTACTGATTTTAAAAAAGAAACAACTAAATTGAAACAAATATTTCTAAAAATAGGGTCAATTATTTTGAAATGGAGAAAATAATACTCCCTCCATTTTATTTTATGTGGCATACTTTGACCCAGCACAAAATTAAAAAAATAAGGAAAAATTTGGTAATGTTTACCAAATTATCCTTTATTAAAAAATGTACTCCTATTATTTTAAATTAAATGGGACCAATAAGATCAAAAGTAAAATTATGTCCTAAAATAATTATCAAATAAGAAAATGTAATTTTTTTTGGGAGGGTCAGACAAAAAAGGAAATGACAAAGTAGTATATATTTTTTAGTGGAGAATAGTTCAAATAACCCCTTACGCTTCTTAGCTCCGCCCTGCATGCATGTATGGAGAAGGTAGATCTAAGTGGGCGTTTGGTTATATTTTTGTAAGCCTAATTCTGTCTTGTTCATGCTTGAATACTTAAATATGACTTCAAATGTTAGGAACATGTTATAAGTCCAAATTTGAAATACAATTTTAAGTTGGATTTCAAATTTTAATTTCATCTGAACCCTGAATAAAGTGAAAAGTTATTCCGAAAAAAAAAAAAAAGAAGAGTAATATTTATAGACAAATAGACGCCTAAATGTTTCCTTATATAAAGTAAAACCTTTCTGAGTAATGAGAAAATAAAGAGAATCCATATTATGGAAGAAGAAGATACGAAAATTAGGGACAAAAACAAATCACATAAAATTTGGTTACTTGTAACCTGCTTCATTTTTCTTTTGTCACCAAGAAAACAAAATTTCCAAATTAGTTTCTCCACTTACAAAAAGATTCTTCAAATTCAAAACTAGACAAAAGTGTCATTCATGTTAGTTAGAAAAAGGAAAAAATTGAAGAGTCATAATCAAAGACTTTAATTTGGTGAAATAATTAACAACAAAATCTTCTTGAATAGTTGAGGGAACATTATAACGTTATTGATTCTTGTTGCTGTCTAATTTGAGGCATTACACAAATAAATTGATGGCTGGAAAGTGAGTTAATTAATTATGATGAGATTTTTTCACAATTTTTACAATTTGGTATGTTGTCAGGTCTCACTTGATAGTCACATAAAGTATAATTATTCTTCCCTTTTGTTTAATTCTAAAATTTAAAACAAACTAGTAGTTTGGCTTCGTGGGAAAATGTGGGATATCCCAGAATTAAATTTCTACTTCGCTTGATTAAAGATATAACTAACCCAATATAAATTATACCTCAAATTTGAAAGGGAAAAATCCTTTTGGTCACAAAAATTTGGCTCAAATTTGACCACAATAGTGAAAAAACATGTTCACACTAGTATTTGCATTATGTTAATTAGGAGTTGATACTTACCATTTTGCTCTCTATGCATTTAAAAGGTTTGGGATTTTCCGTTCGCATGGATAAAAATAAATAGGACAAATTGGATTGTCGAAATTGGAATGCGTGTCTTTTTATGTTTCAACTTTGTAAGACGATATTGAATATATTAGAAATACTTTATTTTAGATATCATTTAATTATTTTAAATTTGCTTTAACAAAAAAAAAAAGTTTAATTTTGTTCTCCATTATAATTGAGGTCAAATATATCTTTTGCAATCAGTATAAATTTATCTCACTAATTAAATGAATCTCGTAAGATTGAAATCCTACATATGTTGTTCTAACACAATTCTATAACTGATCCCTTTTAAGATTGCAAATAGCAATGTCAAAGCTTCATATTGAACTCCTAAATCAGTGGCGAACCCAGGATTTAAGGATAGTGGGTGCTTAAAAAATTTTAAAACTGAAAAAAAATAAGAATTCACCTCAATGAGGTTTGAATCCGGGGCATCCCTTCTAGTGGAAGAGAACATTAAAGTCGACCTAAATATAAATGCATCCAACCAACTTTTTGTTTAGTGGGTGCTTTTATATATTATATATCTATTTTTATATATTTTTTATGTAATTTTACCTGTTCCTCGTCGAGTTTAGTGGGTGTCGGAGCACCCCACAAATGAATGTAGGTCCGCCCCTGTCCTAAATAGTTTGCAATAATATTGTGTGATTGAATTAAAGTGGAGTTCTAGTGGTTGCGGGCTCATGATTTTGTGACGGAGACATTGTTTGCAACAAATTTAAATTCATGGAAAACTAACAATAATAAACAAAATATGAAGAAATGAGAATATTTTATTAATAAATATGTGGGTATAATTTTGTACATTCTTGATTCTTTTCTTTTGATTTCTCCGTGATTCAAGCGTCGTTGGTAGACTATTTCTCAAACTTAGGATGATTTGAATTTAATCTCACGAAAGGAGTGCTTGATTTTCTCCATAATTTGAGGGTCGTTAGTAGCATATTTCTTGAACATAGGACGATTTGGAATCTATTTGAAAGAAGGCTTGATTTTCTCCATAATTCGAAGGCCGTTAGCAACGTATTTCTCAAACTTAGAACGATTTAGATTTGATCTTCATGAAAGGAGGCTTGATTTTCTCCATAATTCGAAGGTCAATAGCAGCGTATTTCTTGAACTTAGGACGATTTAAATTTGAACTCCAAGAAAGAAAGGTTTATGAACTTTCTTGAAGTATTTGGTTAACAAGAATAGATTCTTTCATTTCTTTATGAATATCACATGAGCTTATGAGATTTCGAGATCATCAAGATATCGATCTCTGAATGAATAGCCAAGTTTGTGGGATATTCGAGATGCTCTTCAAGGAAATATGATATCCTTTAAATAAGCATAATTTAGGATGTAGGTTGAGTAGCATCCAAGCTAGGTTTAGGTAGAGTAGACTCCAACGATTCTAGCAGAAATTGGATTCTTCTTGTAGAGTCCACAAAACTCTGATGTCTACAAATGCTCCCTACTTCAAGACTTGTCGAAGTGTAGACTTGAAGAAGCTCAAGGCGAGGCTTGAAGTAAGTTCTATCTTTGCGTTTTTGTGACTCGGGATTTGCATATCTAATTTGTGAGAGAAGGGATGAAAAACAAATTTAGTCCCACTAGACTTGTCAATTAGTTCACAATACATTTTATAGTAATGGAAATAAAAAATTGTAATCATAAATAAAATTTGAAGAAATCAGAATATTTTTACTGATAAATAATATGAGTACAATTTTGATCCTCCCTTGATTGTTCTTTCTAGATTTTCTCCTTAATTCGAAGAGCGTTGCTAGCATATTTCTTAGACGTAAGAAAATTTAAATTTAATATGAATTTTCTCTTTAATTCAAAGATCATTATAGTTGTTTTATCCATTTTTAACTCTAAAGGTTGGAAAACATTGATTTCGACTTTTAAAAATATTTTAAAACTTTAAAGAAAATTTTGAAACAAACAGAGTCGCCACTTAATTTATTTGAAAAGAAATTAAGAAAACTTTTAAGGAAAATCCTAACTTAAAACAGAAAAAGACTTAGGCTTTTAAGAAAATTCCGGGTAAGAGGTTCTTATTAACATCTTATGAAAGTTTTTAAGGCACCTAAAATGTCCGCTAACTTGCTGTTATCCGGACTATTTGAAAACCACCTTTGACTAACTTTGAAAAAACAGATGCTGGTTTTTGAAAAAAAGTGATTTTAGAAAAAAAAAAAAACTTGTATAAAATAAATTTTGGTGACTTAGTTGGGAATTTAACTAAGTCTAAGCAAATTAATAACAACTAGCACGTAAAAAGGAAAGGAAAAAACTATTGGGCTTTAGGCCCATCACCACCTGTCCTAATCTAAATAGGGCAAAATTCAGAAATAACATACTTATCCCCTTAATTATGAGTTTCATAGCAACAGTTTCATAATACATAATAGAGCAGGTTGTATTTTGTATTTTTGCAAACTGTTGCTACAAAAATACAAATACATATGATTTTAACTGCCCTTATGATCGATATGTATTTTGTATTTTTTGTAAACTGTTGCTACAAAAATACAAATACATACAAATACATATGCTACAAAATGTAATTTGATAAAAGTGTTGCTATTTTTGTAATTTAATACTTAAGTATGCTATTTTATATATTTTTTCCATCTAAATATTGGGCATTGGGCCCGTAACCTGTCCTAAACTATATTTTTGAGCCCTTTTGACCCAAAATCTGTTTCACCTATATTAGTTTACAACTTTGGATTCGAGGCCCCAAATAAATGAATAAATAAATAACTAAATAACTTTTTTTATTTCTTTTTATATGCATACTATATGGATCAAAATATTTGGCTTGGATTTTCCCACTAATGAGAAAATACAGTAAAAGCACTCGGTAATTTCAGCTTCGATCATGATCTGGGGAAATAATCATCACATCCAAATGACTAAATGATAGCTCTATGGGCAATGATGATGCTATTGAAGCCCTAAGAAGACCTTCGTCAAAGCCTCAAGCTCATATTATTGGGCTTCAATATGAAATCAAGAAGATGCTTATGATGGAAGCAGAGCCCAAGAATGAGTCCAAGAACTATGGAGAAGAGTGGACAAAGTACTACACATATTTCATGATTCAAGTTCAAACCCAAAAGGAAGAAGATTGAGCCCATATGGGTTGTGAGTAAATTTAGAAAATTTTCCTTATTTTTGTAAGGGAGAATTTTTGGTATTATTTTTATATGCTTTCCTAGTTTTAGTAGAATTTTTTTATTATTTCCATAATAGTAGATCCTAATCCCATGCTATTTGGGATAGTTTTTTCTAGTCCTAGTTAGATTTGATAAAGGTAGATCCCAATCCCATGCTATTTGAGATAGATTTTTTCCCTATATATAAGGATGAATTTTGTTATTTCCAATGAGACAATATTATTATTAATTGAGAGTTTCTCTTATTTACACCTTTGTGTGTGACTACTTGGGATTTATCTTGCAACCCTATAAGAACGATTCTTTAGGAGGTAAGATTAATTCTTAATTTGATATCTTTGATTTCTATTAAAGTTAATTAAAGAAGGTGATTAGCCTTATACTAATTATTGTCTTTAGTTTCTTTGAAATAGAGGTCTAGATCACTTTTGATCTAAGTTCGTGAATTGACTCTATTAGTATCATAATTAGTCTTAATCCGCTAATTTTGAATACTAAGATCAATTAGGGTTCTTAGCACTTAACCTCAAAATTGGAGATTTTATTTTCTAATTTTGCCTATCTTTAATTTCTGGCCTTTAATCTTAGTATTTTCGCTTCTGCATTATTTTATTGTTTATTAACGTAACTCGATTCTTATCAAGTGGTATCAAAGCGGTTCTATCAAGGTTCCGTTCTTGATAATTCTTGGGAGTTTTCTAGTAAAAAAAAAAGAGGTTGCTTTAGATCAAGAAATTCTAAATTTATTGTGTTCTTGTTTTCCAACATCAAGGAGGAAAAACCAAGAAGAGAAAGAAAAAAAATTAATTGGTCTTTTCTTGTCTCACCAAACCCAATCCGTTTGGGAGTTGGTAATTTTTTTATCTCTACATCTTACTTCTAAAGGGATTATTACTAGTAGGGTTAATATATAAATTCTAAGGAAATCAGTCAAAGGTTTTAATTTGAGTAGGAAAAGGCAATAGGGGTGAGATAAAAAAAGGGCCAAATTGAGAGTTTTTGTTTTCTTTAACTTTTGGAGATGTCTCAAACCGGAAAGGATACTGATGCTGGGACTTAAAATAATAACATAGCCGAGGTACTTAGAAGGATTTTCACGCAACTTAATGCATTGGAAGTCACCCACAATCCTCCTAATCCGGTGAACATGGCCGATGTAAGGAGAATGCATCAAAACCCAATGCCTCAATTTAGGAGACAAGCAGTTCGAGGTCCTCAGTTCCAACAAGATGAGAATCCTTTTGGTGACTATGAGGATGAATTGGACGAAGCTTACCAAAGGAGAAACGAAAGGAGAGCATCACGAGCTAGGGTTAAAGATGACAATCTTAGTAGCATTAAGATGAAGAAGCATGTTTTCAAAGGAACGAGAGATTCAGACTTATATCTTGATTTGGAGAGAAAGGTGGCGGCCATCTTTAACTGTCATAACTACTCTAAAGTTAAGAAAGTTAAACTTGTTGTAGTTGAGTTTTCAGACTATGCTGCTAGTTGGTGAAAGAAATTTAGCAGAGACAGATTAGACAACGGAGAGCTTCCTATTGCAACATGGGATGAGATGAGGAGGGTTATGAGGAGCGCTTTATGTCATCACACTTTCAAAGAGATCTGCAAAAACGCCTTCAAAATTTGAGGCAAGGTTCTATGTCTGTGGATGATTATTTTAAGGCTATGGATATGGCTATGATCCAAGCAAATTTTAATGAGGACGAGGAGGCCACTATGGCTAAGTTTATTAATGGGTTAAATGGAGAAATTGCTGATGCAGTAGAATTGCAATAATATGTTGATTTAGATGAGTTAGTAGAATTGGTTGTAAAGGTAGAAAAACAAAATAAAAGTAAGAAACAAACTAACTCATGGAAAGATCGGTCTACTACAACTCCAAGGAAGCCATGGACGATCTATGAGGATAAAACTATGCCTAAATCACAAGATGATAAGGGCAATGGTAAATTGGAGGCCAAAGATGGAGGTAAAGCTTTCAACTCAAAAACTTCTACTCCTTCTACTCCTTCTAGTGCTATACAATGTCACAAGTGTCTGGGGGGGACATAAGGCATTTGAGTGTCCAAATAGAAGAGTTATCGTCATTAAAGATAATGGGGAATATAAGAGTGAAAAAAGTGAAGAAGAAGCAGCAGAAGAAGAAGAATAAAAGGGTGTTGGTAGTAAAGACGAAATTAATGTGGCTGCTCATAATAAGGAAAAATATTAATGGGAGAGCTTAATGAGGCACAATGAGAAAATATTTTTCATACACGATATGGGATAAAGGGTAGAATTTGCTCAATAATTATCGACAGTGGTAGTTGTGCTAATATGGTGAGTGTATATGCGGTGGAAAAATTAGGAATTTCATGCACAAAACGTAAGGGAAATTATAAGCTCCAATGGTTGAATGAATGTAGAGACCTCAAGGTGAGTAAATAATGCATGATTTCCTTTTCTATTGGGGAGTATCTGATGAAGTTCTCTGTGACGTTGTACCAATGCAAGCTTGTTATATTTTGTTGGGTCGACCCCGGCAATATGATAGATATGCCATCCATAATTGGAGGAGAAATAAGTACTTTCTTGAACATAAGGGGAAAAAGTATATTCTTGCACCCTTAACTCCTTCCCAAGAGTATGAAGACCAACAAAGATTGAAAAAAAAAATAATGGAAAAACATGGAAATGGATCAACAAAAGAGAGTGATAAATAAGAAAGAATTGGTGAGAGGAAAGCATCTAAGGGTGACAAAATAGTGTGTCTTGCGAAAGCCAAAGAATGTTTACTTGCAAAAAATGTGGGGATGCCTATTGTCCTACTTACATATAGGGAAGTTATGATCAACACTAATGATTTAACTCCTTCTTTTCCTAGTGTTGTTTCAAGAATTTTGCAGGATTTTAATGATATCTTTCCTAAGGAGATCCCTAAAGGCTTACCTCATTTGAGGAGAGTAGAACATCAAATTGATTTTGTGCCAGGATCTCAACTTCTGAATAGGTCCACTTATAGAAGCAATGCCGATGAAACAAGGGAGCTAAAAAGACAAGTAGAAGAGTTGCTTGATAAGGGGTTTGTGATAGAAAACATGAGTCCATGCTCTGTTACTGTACTATTGGTACCAAAAAAGAACGGCACTTGGAGGATGTGTGTGGATTGTCGCGCTACCAATAAAATAACGATAGAGTACCATCATCCTATTCCTCGCCTAGATAATATGCTTGACCAATTGCATGGCTCTGAGATATTTTCCAAAATTTATTTAAAAAGTGGATACCACCAAATCCAAATGAATACGGGAGATGAATGGAAACTGCTTTCAAAACTAAGTAGGGTTTGTATGAGTAGTTAGTGATGCCATTTGGCTTAACTAATGCACTTAGTACTTTCATAAGGTTAATGAATCATATCTTCAAAGATTTTCATGGAAAATTTATGGTGGTCTATTTTGATTATATTCTGATCTTTTCGACCTCTCTTGAAGAACATTTGGAATACCTGAGGCTAGTTTTCAAGTGCTAAGAGAGCAACAATTGTATGCTAATCTCACAAAATGCACGTTTTGTGTTGATAAGGTAATCTTTCTTGGTTTCGTTTTTAGCTCTAATGGTGTTGAAGTTGATGAAGATAAAATTAAAGTAATAAAAGAATGGCCTACTCCTAGGAGTATGATAGAGGTTAGTAGTTTTCATGGGCTTGCTAGCTTCTATAGGAGATTTGTGAAGGACTTTAGTAAAATTGCTTCACCCTTAACTGAAGTCATTAAAAAGGATAAGAGTTTTATTTGGGGAGAAGAACAAGAGCATGCCTTTAATGTGTTGAAAGATAAGTTGTGTTCTGCTCCTTTGTTGCAACTACCTGATTTTACCAAATCTTTTGAAATTGAATGTGATGCTAGTGGAAAAGGCATAGGGGCCGTTCTAATGCAAGATTCTAAGCCTATTACATATTTCAGTGAGAAATTAAGTGGAGCTACATTGAATTATTCTACGTATGATCGGGAGTTGTACACCTTGGTAAAGGCTTTGGCTACTTGGCAACATTACTTATGGCCACGGGAGTTTGTGATAAAGACTGACCACAAATCATTGAGATACTTGAAAATCCAAGATAAATTGAGTAAGCGACAAGCCAAGTGGGTGGAGTTCATTGAGATATTTCCTTATATGATTTCATACAAACAAAGTAAGGACAATGTAGTGGCTGATGCATTATCCAGAAGGTACATTCTTATTTCTACTCTTGCTTTTAAGCTAAGGGATTTGATCACATTAAAGGTCTGTATGTTGATAATACAAACTTTAAAGTTGCTTATGCTGCATGTTTGAAGAGACTCTTTGAGAAATTCACCCTGCATGATGGATTTCTTCTCAAGGAAAATAAATAATGTGTGCCAATATGCTTATTGCGTGAAGTTTATATAAGAGAAGCACATTGTAGGGGTCTTATGGGATACTTTGGAGTGCCAAAGACCTTAGATATACTTGCTGAAAATTTCTTTTGGATTGGCATGCGCAAGGATGTAGAAAAATTTTGTGCACAATGTTTAAAATGTAAACATGCCAAGTCTAGGGTCTTACCACATGGGTTGTATACACCTTTACCTGTCCCAATTTCACCTTGGATAGATATCTTTATGGATTTTGTTTATGTTTACCATAAACAAAGTATGGTAAAGACAACATTTTTGTTGTGGTAGATCGATTCTCTAAGATGGCTCGTTTCATTCCATGCTTGAAAACTAATGATACTTCTCATGTGGCTGATCTGTTTATTAAAGAAGATGTGAAATTACATGGCATTCCAAGGACTGTTATTAGTGATAGAGATGCTAAGTTCTTAAGCCACTTTTGGCATGTTCTTTGGGCAAGGTTGGGAACCAAATTGTTGTTTTCTACTTCTTGTTACCCACAAACTGATGGGAAAACTGAGATGGTCAATAGAACACTAGGTAACATATTGAGGGCTATTTTGAAAGGGAAATTAACTTCTTGGGAGGACCACTTGCCATTGGTGGAAGTTGCTTATAATAGAACTATTCATTATTCTACTAGGTCTTCTCCTTTTAAAGTTTTTTATGGTTTTAATCCCCTTACCCCCTTGATTTAGTTCCATTTCCCAATAATGATATTGTTAGTCTTGATAGAAAGAATAAATCTGAGATGATGAGAAAGATACATGAGCAAACTAGATTGGCCATTGAAAAGAGGAATGAGCAAGTTGCTTTAAGAAGTAACAAAGGGCAAAAACAAGTCATATTTGAGCCTGGGGACTTAGTCTGGATTCACATGCACAAAGAAAGGTTTCCTTCCAAACGAAAGTCAAAACTGCATCCTAGAGGCGATGGACCCTTTAAAGTGCTCGAGTGAATTTGAGACAATGCTTATAAGTTGGATCTACCTGGTAACTATCAAGTAAGTGCTACTTTCAATGTTACCGACCTATCTTTATTTGACGGAGGATCAAATTCGAGGATGAATTCTTTTCAAAAAGAGAGGGATGATAGCTCCATGGGCAATGATGATGCTATTGAAGACCTAATTAAGCCTTCGTCAAAGCCTTGAGCCTGGATTGGGCTTCAATGTGAAATCAAGAAGATGCTTATGATGGAAGCAGATCCCAAGAACGAGTCCAAGAATTATGGAGAAGAATAGGCAAAGTGCTACACATATTTCATGATTCAAGTCTAAGCCCAAAAGGAAAAAGATTGAGCCCATATGGGTTGTGAGTAAATTAGGAAACTTTTCCTTATTTTCTTAGGGGAGAATTTTTGGTATTATTTTTATATTCTTTCCTAGTCCTAGTAGGATTTTTTTATTATTTTCATAATAGTAGATCCTAATCCCATGCTATTTGGGATAGCTTTTTCCTAGTCCTAGTTAGATTTGATAAAGGTAGATCCCAATCCCATGCTATTTGGGATAGGTTTTTTTCCCTATATATAGGGATGGATTTTGTTATTTTCAATGAGACAATATTATTATTAATTGAGAGTTTCTCTTATTTACATCTTTGTGTGTGGCTAATTGGGACTTATATTGCAACCCTATAAGAATGATTCTTTAGGAGGTAAGATTGATTCTTAATTTGATATCTTTGATTTCTAGTAAAGTTAATTAAAGAAGGTGATTAGTCTTATAATAATTATTGTCTTTAGTTTCTTTGAGATTGGGGTCTAGATCACTTTTGATCTAAGTTGTTGAATTGACTATATTAGTATCATAATTAGTCTTAATCCGCTAATTTTGAATACTAAGATCAATTAGTGTTCTTAGCACTTAACCTCAAAATTGGGGATTTTATCTTCCAATTTTGCCTATCTTTAATTTCTTGTCTTTAATCTTAATATTTTCGTTTCCGCATTATTTTCTCGTTTATTAACGTAACCCGATTCTTATCACTAAATAACTAAATAAAAATAAGGCAGCAATAAAATGGAGACTTTTCAAGTCTCTAAAGACCTCACGATGAGTTTTGACCCATTTTCCTTCTTCTTCCATCTTTTTACACCCGCACGCCATATAGTCGACTTTTGAACAATATTCGAAGAGGTGGGCCTCATTAGCCCATTACGAAATGCAAGAGGAAAGGAGTCCATTTGGACTGGAGATATTTTTTGCATGCAAAGAATAGATAAAGAAATTAATATACGTTCAAGGCATAAAAGTGACATATTTCAAAGCAAAAGAAAATATCAAGAACCAATCTTTGAATGACAATGATAAGCACACTTGCATACGTATAACAAGAATGAGAGTCAACAGATAAAATGCAAAACAGAGATACCAACTTATATGCCTCATGATTTATGCTCATATTAAGAATGAATAATGGTAAAAGGAAGAAAGTCATATTCAATGAATTAATACGAGAACAAACAACGTAAACTTGAGAAAGTAAAAGGGTGAGGCAATAAGAAAAATACACATGACTTCTAAAATTGAACAAATATAGACATTAATCCATGTAACAAAAGAAAATAAAGGCTAACTTTTCAAGAAAGAGATCTTTAAATTTCAAATAAGGCAACATTAACGAAGATTCTTACATCTAAATTACAACCAACACTTTAGGAAAAAACGTGTAACGACCTATGATTTGTCTTTCTAAGCCATCGTTGATTCTCTTTTGATATTATGAATCAAAGAGAGACACGAATCAAGTCTTTACACACACAAAGAGCACATATAAAATTTCAAAGAGAGTAAGAAAATTATAATAAAAATTTAGCATCTCTAAAAGCGAAATATTGTTTAACAATCATACTATGCATGACTCGAAAATATCTAAATAATTCTATTTAGCAGTAAAACTCTGAACTTTCTCATCATTTTGACAAGATAACATGCAAACAAAAGAGGAATAAACATTTTGGATGAAAAATAAAGCTAGCACTTCATCTCTTATATGAGGATTTTGAAATCTACTAAAATAATTAGCAAACAAATGAAACATTATTGACTTAATCAATTACTATTTTATTTAGATGAAACAAAAAATAGTAACTATTTTTCCAACATCAAAGAAACAACTTTACATGCTAAGAATAAATATATCCGTCAATAATGAATTTAAATAAGGGATCAGTACGTCTTTTGAGCAAAGATCAAAACTTTATGCATAATAATCAAAGAATAAAGCCAAAAGGCCAAGCAATTAATATTAACTATTTTTCAACATAAATAAAAATAACTTAAATGCTAAAAAAATAAACATATCCACCAACAATGAATTTAAACAAAACATGAGTACGTTTTTTAAGCAAAGATCGAAACTTTATACATAATAAACAAAGAATAAAGCCAAAAGACAAAACAATCAATATTAACTATTCTTTTCAATATAAAGGAAATAACTTTACATGCTAAAAATAAATATATCCACCAACAATGAGTTTAAACAAGACCTGAGTATGTTTTCTAAGCAAAGATGAAAACTTTATCCATAATAACCAAAGAATAAGGTCAAAAGGCAAAATAATCAATATTAACAATTCTTTTCAACATAAAAGAAATGACTTTACATGCTAAAAACAAACATATCCACCAACAATGAGTTTAAACAAGGCATGGATATGTTTTTTAAGCAAATATTGAAACTTTATCCGTAATAATCAAAGAAACACGTTCAACGATTGCTAACTCATTTTTATATCAAGAGCATGAAAATAACCATAATATCGATAGCACAACGTCCTATGGACTTCGAGGCAGTATAAAACAAACAATCCCAGCAAACACAATTACAACTATGAACTACAAAGAAGAAGAAGGAGATGAAGAAGAAAATGATAATAAAACTAAAAAGAAAAAGGTGTGTTTATCTTTTTTGGGGCAGCAAAATGGGACTTCAAACTTTCTTTGGAGTCTTGATAACTACCGAAAAATAATCTTTTGAGAACTCCGATTAGACTACCGCTTGAAAAATTTTTACTAAAGAAAAGAAAGTTAACTATTTGCTCAAAAGTTTTCCCACTCTTTTAGACTTTTTTTTTTATCTTTGTACCTTCTTTTTTTCTTTTCCCTCTTTCTACCAAAATAGTGGTAGTATTTATAGGAAAAGATGTGGATCCAATTCTATTAATCCACCAATGTGGGAGAAAATATTTAGGAGCGTTTTTGAAATTTTAAAAATTGAAGATAAGATGAGGTGGAATATAAGGTGGAAAAAATTGTACAATGAAGTACAAATTTTTTATTTCAAAATTTAAATTTAAAAAAAGGACAAGGTTGAGGGGAAATTGTATAATGTAGTACAATTTTTGAATTTCAAAATTTGAATTTGGAAAAAGAACAAGGTTTGGAGAAAATTGTATAATGCAGTACAATTTTTGAATTTCAAAATTGAAAAAAGGACAGGGTTGAGGGAGAAATTGTACATAGTGGTATAATTTTTGAATTTTAAAATTTGAATTTAAACAAAGGACAAGGTTGAGATTTGAATCTGATTTGGTGAGAATTGGGTAGAAATTATGAGATTTTTGGGAATTTAAGGTTATTTAAAATATAGCCCCAATTGAGATTTAAAATTTAGCCAGATTTATTTAATTTTGACCAAATTGAAAATCAATTGGCCAATTGTATTGCAATTATGGCCAATTTGATTTCAATTATGGCCAATCTGATAGACTGACTAGATTAAATTAAAATTTAATACGAATTAATACTTTCTTTAATTCTGAGTTTCTTGATTTAATAAATATTTCTCCAATTAAATTAATTTTGAGAATAAATTTTATTTAAAACAAGACTTTATCCGTTTAGATTAATTTTCAAGCTTAATCATTAAAAGTTCAATTTTGATAAAAATATTCATTTAGGTAACAAAATTTATACAATTTCGCATATATATGGAGCAGAACCAAGAACTTAACGAAATAATAGACGTAGATAAAGATTTACAAATTTTCCAACAACATCAATTAAAATTATTAAATCCTAAAACATTATATAACGCAGGATATTTTTCTACAGACAATCAGATGTATAGACATTATAGAGACGAACAAATATCAACTATAGGAGAAGATTTTAAAATACTAGATTTAGCAAATTCTAATTCTTTAAAACATATAAAAAATAATAAAATGATACTGATGCATATGGGTTTAATTGTTATAGGAATAAAAGGTTTAACTAGAAAGAATCTAGGATCCAAAGTATTAATAACAATATATGATGATCGATGGTCAGACATTAAAAAATCAATAATAGGATTAACTGAAGTAGATATGACAAATAATGGAGGAATATTCTATATAAGTCCAGATTTCCTAATGAACTTAAAAGAATTTGGAAAAAAACATTAAAATAGGAATCCAAACTAAAGGGTACGAAGAAATGAATAGTGAAAATAATTTATTAATGTGCATAGGGTTTATTGGAAAATTAACTTTAAGTAGTAATACTAAATTTAAACTAAAAGTAAATGATGTAGTTGAAATAATGGGAAATTAAGGTATAAGTTTAATAAAACCAATAAACATAGACCCAAAAATATATGCAGGTTTAGAATGGAATCTAAACAAATTTACTAAACCAAAAATTCTCACACCAAACTCTCATCTATTATATACTACAAGTAAAGGAGAAACTTCAGTCAGGTTTACAGATTATAATTACACAACCAAAAGAAATTTAGACGACGACGAAATTATAATTATTGTATTATATTGTTTATCTTCTGAATGTAAAATATGTTCACCCTGGTTGAAATTACACCTTATAGTGGAGTTATCTTTTAACACTCTATATTTCTTTTCTGGTTGAAATCTAAGATCTAAGTAATCAAGGCATTTTAAAGAAGTTATCTTGTTATCCTAAGTGGTTTTAAAGAAGCTAACTTGTTATCCTAAGTGGTTTAATTTAAGGTATTTTTTGCTTAGCTTAGTTTGATATTTCAATCTACTATTTGTATAGGTTATATCTAATTCTACTTCTTGTATATTTTCTATCAGCCTAGATTGTTCACTAATTAATGTTTTTTTTATAATAGTTAGATGTTATGGTAATTATTTCATCTGTTTCTTTAAAGTTTAAAATATCTATTTCTAGGTTTCTTATTTCTTTATTTAACAACTCTAGTCTTTCTACAAATTGTTTTCGAATTTTTACAAGTTGATGTTTATAAGCCAATTCTCTATAATATTGACGTTGTATTTCTCTGATACACTCAATATATCTTATTGGCATTTATTATCCTAATTGATAAGATTTTCTCTTAATACGTTCCTTAAGCCACTTTATTCCTGAAGTATTATTTTCTAGATCTCTCTCACAACCTTGTATTATGTCAACAATAGTATAGATGAAACAGTTAGAGAGATCATCTTAATGAGGTGGAATGAAATTTTTATATGATTTTTTTGCTTGTATATGAGGATGATCATTAAGTGGTAGATGTGGTCTTCAAATATTATTAAGAATGGAAAAAATAAGAGATAAGTTTTAATTACCTTCTAAACTTGTAAGGTTTTATTTAGTGTACACTTAAATTATTAACTGTCTTAAATACCCTTCGAAACTTGTTATTTTAATACATCGCGTACCCACTTGTGGTATAAAGACTACAATCGTGTTGAACACGCGCGTACACGATGAAATTTTTGCTTATATGTATGTCCATGTGGATAAATAATATTGGATCCTTTTCCATATTTACCTTATATTAAAAATCACTCATTTTCTCTTCCTAAAAGCTTTTGCATAAGCTTTTAGTGAAGAATAATGATGAAATTTTTGAGTTTTTCTCTGCTCCAAAAGGCAAAATGGCCTTCTAGACCCCTGTACTATGTTGGTTTTGTGAGTTGGACACTTCTACTTACATATTTGTCATCTGGACCCTTAAACCCACTAAAAAGCAACATTTCAACACTTTTTTGGTGAGTGTAATACACTCTCGCCACGTCAGCTGCCGCGTCCACTGTCACATCTTCCACGTTATTTTTATATAAAAAAATATTAAATATTAAAATAAATAATTAAATAAATAAATAAACAATCCCCCTCTTTTTCTCTCTTCCCCTTTTTCTTTCTTTCCCGTTCTTTCTTGGCTACCATCTTTCTTTCTCAATTTCTTCTTTTTTTCTTATTCTTTTTCCTCCTCTTCTCATTCTTCTTTTCCTTTATCATCTTCATCTTCTTATTCCTCTTGCTCTACGGAAAAATTAAAAAATGGGGTAAAAAATTTAAGATGTATGAAAAGAAGGAATTTTCGGAGATTTTTATGATTTGAGTGATTCAAGAAACTTGAATTTTTATGCTTTCTTTAGACTTTTTTTGATATGGGTAATTCAAGAAAGTTTGAAATTCTTGAAATTCAATGTAAAAACTCAATATTTATGGATTTTTTGTGATTTGGGTAATTCAAGAAAGTTGAAAATTCTTGAAATTCAAAGTAAAGATTTAATTTTATTTTTCTTGTGATTTGGGTAATTCAAGAATGTTGGAAGTCTCGAAGTTCAATGTGAATATTTTTGTGAATTGGTTAAAATTCAATGTTGAAAATTCTTGAATCTTTTGTGAATTGGTTGAATGAAAGTTTTTTTGTTGTTGGGGAACTAGTGGTGCAGCGGGGGAGAGGGTTGGGGGCTGGGATAGGGGAGAGGGGCTTGGGGAAGAAGGCTGGGGAAATGGTGGGGGCAGCGGGGGAGAAGGCGGGGGTTTAGGGGAATGGGGGGTGCTGGACGGGAGCTGGTGTGGGGTGAGGGGCCTGGACGGGGTTGGGTGGGTGGGGAGGGGAGGAGTTGGACGGGGGCTGAATGGGGGGGGGGGGGTGGGGAAGGTTTTTTTTTAATTTATTATTTGTAAATTAAAAAATGGAGGAAAAATAAGACTTTTTTAAAAGAAAATTAATTTTGATATTATTTAATTTTTTTTAAAATTATTTTACTATAAAATTTGTCAAAAATTGACCCCCACTCGCACTCCAGGCGAGTGACTACACTCTCCAAGTCTCAGTCAGCATTTTAATGCCACATAGGCAAAGTCAATGGTTAAAGGATTTGAAATATTACTTTTTAGTGGGTTCAGGGGTCCAGATGGCAAACATGTAAGTAGAAGTGTCCAACTTATAAAATCGACATAGTACAAAGGTCCAGAAGGTCATTTTGCCGCTCCAAAATAGAGAAAAGTTGAGATATTTAATTTTTGGATTTTTCATTAAATAAGCTATTATAAAAATGTGTTTTTTGTTTGTTTTCTTAGTGTTAAAATATGAGGTTGTTTATTTGATTTATAGCACAGAAATCATATTAAAGAAAATTATTTTGAAAAAATTTCAAAATGATGGAGGAGAAAGGAAAATAAATAGGAAGAGAAAAGAGAGATGGGGACTTTGAAACTATGAAAAAAATAAAGAAAAATAATATTTTTTTCATTTTTTACCATTACAAAATGATGATGTGGCAAATCTTTTACTCTATCACGCGCCTTCTTGAGTTTGTATACACTTTCTGTGCAAGGTGGACTACGAGGGGGTGTCGAAATATTAAAATAATAAGTTTCGAAGAATATTTAAAACAATCGATAATTTAAGTGTACATTAAATAAAATCTTATAAGTTGAGAAGGGTAATTAAGGCTTCTCTCAAAAAAATAAATTGTTATTATAGTGATCGATTTAGAGGGATAAATGGTGATGGTTGTGAAAATGATGTTCATATTTAGATCCTGCTCTTTAAAGCTTACAAGCAAATTTAAATCACTTACTCCCTTCGTGTTACAAAAGAATGACTTAGTTTGACTTATATGGAGTTTAAGAAAAATAAAGAAGACTTTTGAATTTTTTGATATTACATTAAAGTTAAGTCAAATATATCAAAATGCGTTTTAATCTTGTGACCTTAAATATGTCACGTGAAAATTTAAAATAAAAATATTATCAAAAAATAAAATTAAATTATTTTCTTGAAACATATTAAAAAAGGATATCGATCATTGTTTTTGAAACGAAGGAATAGTATAATTCAAGAATAAAATTGATTTTTTTTTCATGTTAAAATATCTTAGCTAATAGTGTCACTAGAGATATGTGGCTAGTCTATTAAAACAAGTATAAACAACATAAATGCCCTCCCAAGACAAAGTAATTACATAAAATTCCTTCAGGTCTTCTCTCTCTCGAATTTTGTAAATATACTCATACATTAGGGTGTCCCTCATGCATGTTTGAATGTATGATAAAAATGTTAATCCTATATTTAAGGTAATAAAATCAGATATTATCTTTCCATTCCTTAATTCGACATTAATTAGCTAACATTATATACTGTATGAGTAATTGTAATAACTAAAAGTTAAAAGGATAATACTAACAAAAATACCTGAACTTTGACTGGATTTCCGATTGAGCATACTGAACTTTGCGGGAGTCGTATTACCCCCTTAGACTTTTTAAAGTGGATTTAATTTCCCCTCTCCCTCTCCCCCCCCCCCCCCCCCCTCCGAAACTCTATACCCAGTTTCGGTGGCTGGTGGAGAAATATACACGCCAATCTTGTTTTTACACGTGTATCGGTACGTGTAATACACGCGCCAACCTCATATTTATACGTATCCAAGTGGGCAGATAAATGTCATTAAAATACAAAAAAAAAAAATTAGGTGGATAATAGGACCCCCGCAAAGTTTAGTATGCTCAACTAGAAATTCGATCAAAGTTCAGGTATTTTTGTGAATATTATCCCAAAGTTAAATTCAAATATTTTCTTAAACATCACAATAAAATCGTATTCTCTATATATTTATGCTCAGAAAAAAAGAATCTTATACTGCGTTCTTTTTTCTAAAAAATAAATATGAACATATCCATTTTGTTGCGTCATCCGGGTATTTGGGAGTCGCAAATTAGTTATAAATCATACCAAAGTGACGCAATTATTATTTCAAAAAATATAAATTTCTCGAAATTGATTGCTACGATAGCCATGAAATTGAATATTGACGAAGTACATACAAAAATTGAAGTAAAATACATTTTTGAAGGTAATTCTTCTCCGATTATCATAAGGAATGACAATGGAGTGAGGGTTTACATTGAGTTGAAGAAATAATTTTTTGGATTGGTTAATTTTTGCTATGTATTTTCGCTTTCGACAAATCGAATAACGATATCGAGTTTGATAGATAAACAGGGGCAGTACTGTGTATTAAAGGTAGTGAATCTGATTCTGTTGCTTTAACGATCGTTGAAACGCAAAATCAGTATTCAATATACGTTCCTGAATTTGAAGTGAAAAATTTCATTACTGATTGCTAGAACACCGAAATAAAGGTTGGATAGCTTTATAAGGATAAGCAAACTCTGATATCGGTAATGACAAAATATGCGATATCAAATGGCTTCAACACCTATTCTAAATGATCTGACAAACAAAGGTATTAACCAAAATTTTGTCTTTATCTGTTGATGGTTTATTGTATGTTTTTTTTTCTAGTAAAAGTTGTTTTGGAACGAATTTTTGTTTGGACGATGTTAACAGTTAGTTGAAAGATGTGTTAGCAATGTATAATGAGTATGTATTCATTCAAAGGAATGTATAATGGAACCGTAACTGGGCAATTTCAGCATTTTAATTGAAATAATAAATTTTATAGGTATATTCATACATTGACTACCTGTTAATGTGTGATGTAGCTATGTACTGCACTGTCGTAACAAAGACTGCAAATGGGTCCTCAAGACATCTTGTATGAATTATTCAAAAATCTTTGTAATAAAAAGATTTGATTCAAAACATACATGCAGTCTTAGTGATAGAGTACTAAATAACTTGTTGCGATAACAATTTTTGTCAATGAATTTACAGCACCAAAATTAGTTAATTACAAGAGAATACACACACCCACGAACATAATTGAAGAAATGAAGGTTGTTTATGGAGTTGATATTAACTACATGATGGCTTGGCGGACAAAAGAGAAAGCAATTACGATGCTTAGAGATAGACCAGCTGATGGATATCCCCGTTATATCTATATGTTGATATATTGGGTCTGTTGTTTATGTTGTTGTTGTTGTATATCTATATGTTGAACCAGATTTATCTAGGATCGCACATTCGAATGCATAAGGCATTAGATAACGAGTTTAAATAGGTGTTTATTGCCTTACATCCCATGATAAGGGATTTCGAATTTTACTGACCTATTGTAGTTGTAGATGGTGCTCATTTAAGCGGTCCATACAAAGGAACATTTGTATCAGCAAGCACTCTTAATGGTGCAGGTATTATACAATACTTTTAAACTTTTTTCTGTGATTATTGTACAGTTTTTATGTATTAGAAGTGATTATACATTGCTCTTGTATGTATAATAAAATATAGACTTACAAAATCAGTACATATATTATTGAACTACACATATTGTTCTTTTTTAATTAAGGATGTATTCTTTCATTTTCTTACGGTGTCATGGATTCACAGAACGATAATGCGTGGACTTAGTTTTTTCATCAATTTAGGAAAGCATACGGGGAACGGGATAATATGTGTGTTTTTTTTGATCGAAATGAGAGTATCATAAAAAGTGTGAGCATTGTTTATCCTAATGTCTCTCATCTAGCTTGTATTTAGCATTTATGAAAAAACGTTTGCAAATATTTTAGAAAAAGCAAAGATAGACTTAGTGACCTTTATTATTCCATGGCTAAAGCTTATAGAAAAGAAGATTTTGATTACATTATGTCAAATGTTGGTAAGGTTGATCACGGGGTTATGGAATATCTGGAAGAAGCTGGTTATGAAAAATGGTCTTGATGTCACTCCCCTGTTAATAGAGGTAGAATGATGACCTCTAATATAGCTGAATGTATTAAGGGTTGCTTGGTAGAGGCTAGAGAACTTACTATTATAGGTTTCCTTGAAAAAGTTAGAATTTTATTTGCTGCATGAAATTGTAAGAACAATGAAATTGCATCTTATACAAATACAACACTCGGGAGAAGATTTCAACAAATTCCGACTCTTAATGGGATTAAAACTTTACGGATGACGGTATGTATCAGAATATTTATGTAATTAAATGTCTTTTTTATTTGTTATAAATTTTTATGTTAGTATTTGTATTAAATAATTCGTTTCTAACAAGTTAAGGCAGCTGGTAATTATATGTATTGTGTATATGAATCAGGAAGGAGGTACATTGTTGATATTGATCGTGGCACGTGCAACTGTGGCCGGTATCAAATTGATAAAATACCCTATGCACACGCAATTGCCGTTTTAAAGAGTAAAAATGTTGATATAAAAGAGTATGGTCGTTACTGCTCAGAATTGTACAGGCCAAACGCCATTGTCAAGACGTATGAACTCCCGATAGTTCCTATGCCAAACATGAAGGATTGGAATGTTCCACAATTTATTGATGACGAAGAAGTTCTGCCACCCAAATACAAAAGACCTCCGGGTAAGCCAAAGAAAGGAAGGTATTTGAAATCTAGTGAATCACTTACTGCAAGTTTGAAATGTTGCGGTTAATGCGGACGTGCAGGCCACAGCCGAAGTACGCGAGATTACTTTTCAAAGAAATCTTGAAGAAGATAATTTGTTGTTCTAAATGCTTATGCTTAGTTTGGTTTTAATTGAATAATCATTTTAATTAATTTTTGTTAATACGCTGAAAGAACTTTTATTTATGTTTTAAATTGTTATCTGATGTTTAGTTCTTAATAAATGTTTGATATTTTCATAACCATTTAATACAGTTTACAAAGATTATATTTTATTACCTTATCACTTTCAATTATAACGCAGTTATAGGTGTGTATATACTACGTGATTTGAGAAATTTTACAATATATAGTTGTTGAAACATATTGAGCATTACACAGTTACCCAATAACATTTCATATATAATTGATGTATGATATACTATTATACTTTAATAACATGTATGACGTTAAACTAATACCAGTGACTTTTAACTGACCGCTTGTACAAGTTTTTGATTAAACAACATAAGAAATGGCACATTCATGTAACAAAATTTGTGAAAATTTAAGTAGCCTTTCCATCGTGTGTTATGTGTATGAGTATGGATTATACGTCAGTGTCTATGTATGATATAAATTATTTTTGTTATAAAATACTCATATTTACTTACCAATAATACATTTAATTGTTGATACATTAACTAATCAATAAATGTAAAATTCCTTAACAGTATGTTTATAATGTACGATATAGTATTATACTTTATTAATATGTATGCTGTTAAATATTTTCATTGTTTTCTATTAAGTCATGAACGTGTAACAACATGTATGATGTTATGTAATACATAATTCTAAAAGTACGAGAGACCTGTTCAATGTATTATTAACTTATAACAGAATTTACATACTGATAAAATACAATGTGTTTCATATACAATAACATATTAATGTGTAATTTGTTGTTGTACGTTATATATAATGTTAGGTAAGGTGATAACGCTCAAATTACACTCTTAATAACGCTCAAATTACGCTATTGAATGGGTGCAAGGCGGTCGTTGTCAATATATTTACCCAACAAGAGTCGGAGTCGAATCCACGAGGAACAATGTGAGTGACAATTGAGTTAATTCGAAATAGGAGTGCTTGCCCAATTCAAGCCGAATGTACAAAATGGTTTGGGGAGTTTTCAATCATGTCAGATGTGAAAGTAATTCTTGGGCTTCTAAAGGACTAATTCGAGACTAAGAACAATTAGAGTGTAATCAATTAAAACGGATCTTGGGACTATGCTTTTCTAGGGACAAGATGTGTATGGGAACATGACAATTTGATGCAAATTCCAATTATTGATGATATGGTAGGCTAGGTCTAAAGTCTTTGAGGCTAGTCTTTCGACAAAACAACAAAGATTTCACTCGTTGGCTCTTTCGAGGGCCTAACAAATGTGTCAATCAAAACCACCCTATACCTCAATTGGGAATCTCTATTTCTAGGATCATACCCATGACGTAGTTAACTTCACAACCACCCTTACGTCTAAGATTGTGATAGATTAGCAAACAAAACACATAATTGTCTACCATTGTTTTGGTCTCCACATCCCTCTTCCGAGGATGACGTGAATTCCTAAACTTCACCTAAAATCCTTCTTTCGAAGATAGCCTTAAGCTTTCTAGAGTTTGGAGCTTTCACCCATCAATTCCAATCAATTTAATCAAGCAGTGATAAAACCCATCATCAACAAACTAACATATGCACAAATTAATCACTACCCACATACAATTGCATCCTAATCAAGCATAACCCCAAGAGGTAGATTTAGAAACTCATAATGATAATAAACACGAATAAATCAATATTTCCATCAAAGTTATCCATAAGAAAATAAAGAGAGTGCAAACCACTCTTTAGAATTCAATGAATTTTCAATGGGTGAAGCAAAATCTAAACTTGGAAGTCACTTTAATGTCTTCTTAGCTCAAAATTTAGTACAAGTCTTGCTCCAAGAACCAAGAAGTTACAAAAATCCTAGACTAAATATAGGAGGTGGAGTTGTAGAATGATTGGTGAAAATGAACTACAAGATCCCTTAAATAAGCCCCACTTTCACATTTGACAAAATTATAAAATTTTCACCTTGCTTTTGATCTGGTTGAGCGGATCCAAAGCGGATGAAAAGCAGATGGAAAGTAGCTCCTAAGCAGATCCAAAGCAGATGCAAAACAAATGACTCTTTTCCTTTACATTTGGCCTTTTGTTGACTTGAATAACTTGTCCAATCTTCTCTCTTTACTTTTACCTACATAAATGTACCATCAAATCAATGGAAAAATATGATAATTTAGGCTTAAAAGGTGCTAGCAAGTCATCAAATTGACGACTTATCACAAGGCAAACTCATTAACTACCAAATTATATAGTAACAGTACAATATAGTGTACGTAATTGCAAAATAATTCTTCAAAAGATGAGTACATATAAGAAGAATAAGGACATCCATGAAATGTAAATTAAAATCCAACATCCAAAAAAAAAATTTATGTAACTGTTTAACATCAACTACTTAAAAAATAATTAGACTACTATAAAAAAGTGCTACTCTAAAGTAATAATTGCACTTTCATCGGTTGATTGGAGATAACTATTCCTTGTCAGAGGAGGATCATCATAATCACTCGTGTAACCTTTCTTTGCCTTTGTCACTCCGTAAGGTCATAGTAATGAAGCATATCGTGCACGTTGACTTCCAGCATCAAATCCATATGAATGCACTTGCTGCCCTTCACTTAATATTTCTGCGTATGCAACCACAAAGACCCCGCAGTCCTTGATTTGAAAATAAAATGAAGAAACAGTCCATTCAATAATAATACCATGATTATACATGTAAAAAAAAAAATTCACTTACAAACTATCAGACGCTTACTGTGGTATGTTTTGAACGTATTCAACATCAACTAGGTTTTGAATGATAAGATCAGTTTGCTGACCAAGCTTCCCTTTATACGCTTTCAGTGTTGACCAGTCAGTTCATTTTGTCTTTTTAAAAAAATGACTGTCTGACAAGTAAGCAGGCAGCATCACTGCCAATTTTTGTATTTTGTTTGGTGATTTCTTTTTTATTTTACTTGACAATAAGTCGTACACACGTATCACTCTCTCCTTCAACACAATTACAGCCAACACCCAGTGAAATTCTTTGCCACGATTAACAGGAACATATACCTCATCAATCATATGCCATGGTAATCCAGCAGAAATACAGAATCTATTAATTATATTTGTAATAGCATCTTCATTCTTAGCCACAACATAAGATTTTTCATAGTCTTCTTGCGTGGATATCTGATATGTTTGATCCGCTGGATAATATCGACTATATGTCTTATCAATATATGTTTTAAAGAAGCAGTTGATTGTTGTATATCTATAATTATCACACAACCGCAACTTTAATTTCTTTCTCAAGTGATAGAATATCACATCTAAGTGCTGCATGTTAAAAAGGATAAAATATAAAAAAACAGTGAAAGAAAACAACATATTCTTTAATTTTTATTACGTATTTGATAATCACATTAATGTATGAATTACTGCCACTATATGTATGATAAATAATTATACATCTTTTTCTATGTATGATGCAATACTCTAGTGCTTGTTGCAATAATAAATTCACTTTTCTACCAACTAAAACATGCATGATATCGTGTTAATATTTAGTTTCTAACAATAACCGATGCTGCATGGTATTATACATAAGATTTTGCTTCATGTTGGATATATGATAATAAAAGAATCTACATGTATGAAAAGGTATTATACATAGCTAGAAATGTATGAAACACACATTGACTGTATTAGTTCTATTTACTACAATATGCTACATTAGACTAACTGTCATACATTTTTCCAATTCAGTATTAGTACTTCAGATATCACTTCATAATTATACATCATTTTCAAATGTATGATGCTAGTTTTTAGAGCAGATTCTAAAAGTAACAGAATCTTGAAAGAGTAACATGTATTATATGGTATTATAGTAAAGTTTTCAATAGTAACCACATTTATGATATGAAACTAATTTAGTTTAATTTACCTCATCGTTTCAGCATGTTTTGTGTTACGACATCAAGTAGAATCAATTCTTTGACTGTGCCTGTGCAACGACAAAGTTCAACTGAGGACAACCTAATCATGACATATTTTTAAGATAGTGATTGTCCGTTTATTTCCTGCAAAATTAACAAGTATTAAACATCGGAAAAATTTATGTTGTCGTAGTATTATCAAAAATTTTTAAAAAAATCAAAATTACTTACTTGTCAGCATGAGATTTCAGTACCCTACTTCAAGCCACTTAAAGTAATCGAACATCAATTAGTTAGGCAAATCTTGGTAAATGGTACAACCATCAAAAACATATATCTGCTTCTCTTCATTATCAGAATTGCCCTCATCCTTAGAGATATAACCAAATTTTGTGATGTACTGTGACATAAAAATTCTCTAATTCTTTCGGTCCCTTTTTACAGGTGCTTTTGTGACTTCACGCTCCCTAACTTGAGCATCCAAAAAATCAGGTGAAAAGTGACTGTCGAAAATCGTCCACTGACTTTCGTTCACTGTATTTGGTGCACCAACATCCAATGAATTTGTAGTTGAAGGAGTTGACAAATCAAATAATAGTGCATCTATTGCGTCTTGAACTAAATTCGTTATTTTGTCGCCGACATCATCCTACATCCACGGATATGGATGTGTTATGTATAAAACAAACTTATGAATGTATAACTTTAATTATGCATAAGATGTGTGTGTATCAGAGGAATCATACATAGTATTACATAACATATTATACATAGTCCACCAAATCTGAGTACAATGAATTCATATCCTTTCGCAAAATGAACACTTTATATTAGATACTCCATAACTAAATTTCCTTATCCAACATGTATAAATAATATGTTATCAAAAAATCATCATCACCCAATTCTCATAAAGACCAATATTACTAGTTCAGAATACGATTTTACAACAAACTCAAAAATTATGGTAGAATCAAAATCCTAAAATATTGATATTCCACCGAGAACTTATGATCCATTTTCTATCAATAACTGCTGGTACGTTTATGTTGATAGATTTGGAGTAATAAATCAACATGAGTGACAAAAAAATACCGACAAATCTTCCATATTAGGATTGTGATGTTTTTTCAATTCTTCATCATGACCTTCTTCTTTATCGGTCATATGCTCATCCTATATTAAATAACAATCAGCATGTGTGAACATTTAATCAAAGTAATACAAAGTTGAATGAAAAAAAAAATTATACCGGTGATTTGAAATTGTTATCTGTAAGGCTTTCATATGAATGTATAAATCTATATATACATATTCTATATATGTATAAGATCAATCTCACACATCAAAACACAATTGCTAACACATAACATTTTTAGATTTTTAAGGTGATTCAACAATGTTATTATATAACTAATTGTAAATAGCATACATATGTATGAGGATATTCATAAGGAACATTCATTCTGTTGAAGAGATTAATAATATTAGTAATGTATAACATATTATTTTACATTCAAATGCATGTATAATCAAACTTTAACAACCCCAATAAAAGCATTTTAACATATTGATATTCAGCCGAGAATGTTATGTCCTTTTTTATAAAAATAACAGGTGGTACATTTTTATAGACAAATTTGGAGTAACAAACCAATAGGATTGACAAAAATATACCGACAAATCTTTTATATCAGGACGGTGCTTGTTTTTCAATTCTTCTTCACGATTTTCTTCTTTATCGATCATATTCTAATCCTATATAAAATAACAATGTGCATGTGTGAACATTTAATCAAAGTAATATAATGGTGAATGAAAAATAGTTGTATATCAGTGATAACAATTTGTTTTCTGTTAGGCTTATGTATGAATGTATAATTCTCTCTCTATATATATATCCTATATATGTATAATGTCAATCATATACATCAAAATTCATTCGAAAACACATAACATTTATATATATCAAAGGTGATTCAAGAATATTATTATATAACTAACATTTACATACGTAATATTAATTCAATATGCCTCATGTTCGCTTTGAACGCCAGTTGTTGTTGGACATTCAGTATGTGTGTATACACATTCTTGGATCTTTGTTTTCAAAGGTTGAAGTATAGATGGTTCATCATTTCTGATTTCAATGACTGGTCCCTTGTCCTCGTCTTCACGTTGTATAAAATCAAAACAAAAATAGGTTTAGATTTAGGAGTTATACAGCTTTATATTAACACACCAACATAATTGACGAAAAAGTACCGACAAATCCTCCTTATATGGACTGTCATGTTTTTTTGATTCTTCTTCGAACCTTGTTATTGATCAACAATTTTCTCCTTCTATATAACATGAATAATACAAATGTATGGACATTTCATCAAAGTAATAGAAAATTAAATGAAATAATATTTTATACCAGTGATTCTTTATTTTCTTCTTTCTTCAAAGCTTTAACGACCGTAGCAAGTTTATTGGATATTAGTGTAACCGGCTCAACAATCTATTTATCAACCTCATAACGTATAGGAAAAAATAAAATATTAGAAACACCTCATACTTTTAAAAAAAATTGTCAGTAAGAAAGTTAACTTATATATGTGTTAATGTAAGTCTTTATCTCCTCCATATCTAAAGTAAACTTAGAAGTCCCTTCAGGCGTTGTGAAAGATGAAGGAACAGACTTGAGTTGGTCACGCTCAGGAGACACACCAATTTCTCCTTGATGACGATGTTCAAATTCAGACACACCAATTCTCTTTTATTTGTTGATTCGTCTTGGTTCTTAGAGAACATATCAGACACATGACGTATTGAACTAGCACATGTAGATTTCTCTTCATTCGTCACCTCTGGACTAACTTCCTGAAACATAACTATTTTTCTTCTTTTCGATGCTTGTTCAGGTGATACAGGTAAAGCTAAATCAGTCTTTCTTAGAAATTTTTACGTTGGTATAGTGATGAAATCATCAAAGTATTCAGCTGCAGTGACAACACGCGGTTAATCTTCATCGGTTGACCTTTTCAATGTTCGAGCAACAGATGTGGAAGCAGCAGATATTGGATCAAATATCTCAAAATCTTCAAAAAAAGATAAATTAAAAGTACGAACTTCTTCGCTTGTAGATTGTAAATTCTCATAAGAATACTGAAAGAATTTCAAAATGAAATATTAGCGCGTCAATAAAATTACTTGAAAATGAAAATAATTAACAGGTTATACAATTACCTTACTGAACATGCCAGTCAGAAAAGATTCATACTTAGGCCCGGTACACTTCACAGACCAGTTGAGTATTCTTGGGATGATGTTTCTTCGTTGCAAAGCAGTTTTTTTATCTACCTTAGAGCAACACTCAAACATCCAAACATTACAACGTGTGGTATTCCACCCAATGAATATAACTGCTTTGCAACTCTGAAATCCTGCCGCTAGAAGCTCATCAACTTTTCAAATGTAATCTTTCCCCATGGAAAGTATCTGTTCCGACAATCCTCAACCATCTGGAAGTGAGCTAAGCTGATGGGTGCTTCGTGATGCTGAGAAAACAGAAATGTATGAACAAAGAATAATATCACAAGGTTCAAAGCATCTTCAGAGTTATCGAAGTTTTCCATCTTTACACGTGTTATCAGTTTTGACCTAGTTATTCTACCTACAGTGTCAGAAAAATACTTCGACATCAAAGCAAAGTTTGTCGATGAAGTATACATATACGCATCAATATCAACGGTGCATTTAAGACCAATGATAATGGCAAATTCAAGTATCATAAATTTCAGGATGTTCCCCCGCACTCACACATGAATCTCTTCCTTATTATCCTGCTGGATTTCTAGCATAAAAAGACATTTTGAAATCTGGCCTATCCAGTTGAACTGAGGCAAGTCAAGAAATATCTCAAAAATCATATTTCTAAATGCCCCTAAAACATCTTTTCCAAAATACGTCTTTATGTCTTCACCGAAAGCATGATTACATAAGCTACCGATATGCAATGAGTGATCCGGGACTTTGTCAATACGGTATTTCATGCCCTGAAAAAAAACCCTAATTACACAACAGTTACACATGTATGAGGGGAACTTATACGGTTAAAAAATAAAATGCAGTAATATATAATGTCATACTACACATTTTCACCTTAAACACGTATGACATATAAATTTATCAGAATATATAATGACACCTTATAGAATATTAAGACTTTCTAACTGTATAATACCGCATAAAACATAAAATGCCTTTTATATGTAATAAGAAATCCGGATAAGGAATTCTGTTGACCGAGGGGAAGGTGTTAGGCACCCCTCGAGTCCTGTGGTTCTAGCACGGTCGCTTTAATGACTTACGTCCGGATTAAATTAATTTTTTTTTAGGATTTATAATATTTGTTAACCTAAAAGTTGTTTGCCTCCCGTTTTTAATTTATTTTGAAATTATTTATTATATTGACGTGTGCCTTACCGATAGTAGTACTTTTCGGCCTCACCACAAATTTTGGCACGTTTCTCGCACCTTTATGGCATTTATGAGTCGTCCCTATTTTCCTAATCTAAATAAGCACCTAATGGGTTTAAAACCTACCCAACCCGATTCAATTGGCTTCAAATGGTAAAATAATTTAATTATAACGAATGGTCGGTAGCAGGGCTTTCCAACTTCATCGTCAATTTTCACTTGTATATTAAAACTTAATTTATTTGAGATTAAGAACCTAACTCGTTATTTTACGAATTCACTCCCTTACCAACGAAAATAAAAAAAAAGAATACAATTTTTTTTTTTATAAAAATAAAACATTCAGATCTATCAAATAACAAAATAAATCAACTGCCAGCCGAACAATAGGATTACTAGAAACATAACTTTGTTCATAGATAATGTAACCAGATATTTCATGCGTCTAGACCATAAGAACAACACTAAACGGAACCGACCAACGTAACCACAAAAGCATCATAAACTGAAGACTACAGTTACTACCTACTACTCATTTCCCCAGAGCTAAGAACCCCAAATCTACCCATTTCTCTTAATTTATCTTATTCTTTAATTTGTCATTCCATAAAAATATTATTCTGATACTTTAGAATCTTTCTTTGTCCAAGATATCAGAAACATGACAAGTTAACGATATTATGAGATAGAGTGACCTATTACAGTTTGACCTAATTGCAACTTTTCTTTCAAAAAAAATGCTTAGATCATGCAAACCCTTTAGAATATTACCCTAATGAATATACAATATACACATGAAACACAAACAAACCTAGTATACAAACCTACACGTCACACATTCACGAAGCTTACCCCAACTAATAAAAAAAAAAATATTTACTTGAACATACAATAATATATAGAACATGACAATAATTTTACTAAATCTGGTGATAGTAATTCTGAC
This sequence comes from Capsicum annuum, assembly GCF_002878395.1. NCBI lineage: Eukaryota > Viridiplantae > Streptophyta > Magnoliopsida > Solanales > Solanaceae > Capsicum > Capsicum annuum. The sequence goes on from NC_061120.1 coordinate 203,005,685, forward strand.
ATGCTTTATACATTACATTAAGATTAAATGCAAGTTAGATAGATACGTGATAAAAAAAAGACTTTATAATATATTGAAATCGAGTCCCGAATAATTGTAATATTGAATTATACAAGGGTGATTGAGATATACCTTTGAGAAGATCGATTCCCAACGATAAAATTATTATAATCTACTGATTCTAAGAGTCACGAACTTGAAACTGTGGACGATAACTCGAAGTTTAACTTGTCTGCTTTTTTTTTTTTTTTATTTTCTTTTCTTCCGATTTTTCTTGTTCGTGCCTTTTGTTTTTTCCTTCTTCTCTTTCTTTGTTTCTTTTTGTTTTCTCCTCCTTTCCCCCTGTGTGCATGTGTGTTATATATATATATAATATATGTGTGTGTTTGTGTCGTGTGTGTGTGTTTGTTGTGTGTGTGTGTTATGGGAAGATGGGGAAGAGGTTTTGTGAGAGTGGGACTTGTGGGTGGTTTGGGTAGTTTAGGATTTTTTATTTTTTTTAATTAATATTTTAAATAAAATAATAAAATCTATTTTAAAATTAACAAAATACAAGATAAGTTAACTAGCTAGTCTTAGGAATATGGTTAAGAAATATTAATATCACAACATTCTTTATTAAAAATTGAAAAAAGAAACAAATATAATTTAGAAATTTTTTATTTTTTTTAAATAAATAAAGAAAAAAATAAAAAATAAAAAAAAACTTATTTAAAATGTGACTCTATTTTTGTAGTTTTTTTTTCAAAATTTTTAAAATAAATTTAGTAAAAATAAGATAAATTTAAAATATCTAATTTAGATCCTAAAACGAAATTGAACACTAAAGTGGCAAAAACACTTAGGTTTGGTAAAAAATTAGGTGTTTACAATAATCAATACATTAGTGTTCCAAAATAAGTATTTATTATACATTATGTGTTCCAAAAATATTACTCCCTCCATTTAAAAAAGAATGACTTACTTTGACTTGGCACAAAGTTTAATAAAATAAAGAAGACTTGTGAATCTTGTGGCCTTAAATTAAAGTTGTGTCAAATGTACCAAAATGTCCTTTAATCTTATGGTTCTAAACATGTCATGTGGAAAGTTGAAACTAAAGTATTGCCAAAAAAAGAAAGGGGTTATTCTTTTTTACACAGACTAAAAAGGAAAGTAGGTCATTCTTTTTTAAAAGGGGGAGTATACATTAGTGTTTCAAAAATAAGTAATGTATAATGTATAATCAATACCTTCGGAAGACGTGGTCGATCAGAATCATCAACTTTCTTCTTACTTACCGCTTTTGAACCTGACTTCTTCGATCTAGAACTGATCACTTCCTTCAATTTCTTCATTGTTATCGGATCGTTTCGATGCTTTGAATGATTCTCTGTGAAAGTGGATTCTTCGTAATCAAATGTGCCAGAAACAAAACTAACGAAAATATCTTGTTTTGGAGAATCTAACTGACTAAATCCTAAACTAAAGCTCGGACGAGCATTCATTACCAATTTCACACTATATCGATTAAGCAGAAGCAACTACAAATCAAAAAAATCAAAGATCTAACTTGTAGTATATGAAGAAAAATAAAAAAATTCAAAATACGAAACTTGAATATGATTGCAAAATGTGTAATTTCATACAAACCAACATGCAACCAAAGAAGAAACGAAAAAAATCCTGAATTGGTAAAGTTGAAAAATATTTTTAAAAAATTAAGTAAATCAGTGATCAATTAAAGTTTGAAAACTTACAAATTAGTAACCTCTAAGTACACGTTACTTGAATTATGCCGTGAAAAAAGGATTTCAAATATGAAAGAGAATACGAGTGTGTAATGGGAGCAAAAGGGAGCAAAGTACGTAAGAAATTACCGTATTTTAGATGTATAAGATCTATGAGAGAGAAAGTACAAAAAAAGGAGATTTATGTAATTAGCTTGAAATTTGTGTAAATACTTTACCAAATTGGGATTTAATGTAATAAGGTAACTTTAATTTGTGTATATATATAAATTTTAGATAAAACAAATCTAGTCATATTTTGTAATAGTAACGATAAACTTAACCTCAAGTAGTAATTAATGAAATTTTTTTCACGTACCATCAAAAGATGTGATACAACGGATGAGATTGCTTCTTTTTTAATCAGAGATTTCAAATTTGAGTTTTGGGGTATGAAAAAATCCTTGAGAGAGAGCGCATCTCCCGAATAGGCCCTACGCGGTGAGAATTTGAATTAGTCAGGCTCCAGTACGGATACCGAATATCGAATAAAAAAAAAGAGAAATTTATTTAACATAATTCACGAACAAATTTAGTAGCCATTTGGCCATGAAAATTAAAATTTTTCGGAGTTGGAGTTGAAATTGGACTTGGAGTTGTGTTTGGCCATGTCTTTTTTGAAAAAAAAAATGACTTTTGAAAAAACTTTTTTAAATATGATTTTATGCCCTAACTTTTACAAACTATCAAAATCACCCAACTAAAATTTACCTACTAATAGAAAAAGAACACAATTAGCCACTATTATAAAAATAATTACATATACATGGTCATATTTAATGAATTTCAATTATGACATATATAATATTTACATTAATAGTCGTTTTCTCATATTTGAAAATTTTAAATATGGATGTTATATTAACAGATCACTGCTTCCTATTTTTTAGGTAACAAATATTTTCTTTCAAACAGATTTATTTTTTAGAAATTTATTTAATTTATTTTCTTCATTGTCCGTTCCTAAAAAATAGGAAATGATGAGTTGTTATTAAATTTTAGGGTGCCGCTAATTTATTTCTTTAATTTTTTTATACATGAAAGATTTTACTGTGTGTGAATAAATTATTTCTATGTAAAACATGTTTTGCATATTTATGGTATATTATATCATATACCATAAATATATAACTATGCTTACTATGTTTCTTTATACTTTGTATTTTTATATATGTGTGTATATGGTATATACATGGTATAAACTTCATATCTAACATACTTTGTATATTTATATTATAAATATACTTAGTATGTTTCTTAATACTTTATATATTTATATATGTGTGTATATGGTATATACATGGTATAAACTTTATATATAACATACTTTATATATTTCTATTATAAATATAATACTTTATATATTTATGGGTATAAATATAAATTAGTAGTAAAATAATGTTTTCAATAAAGGAGAAAATTAAATAAGGGATAAAAATAATGATGAGAGAGAAAAAGAGATATATATTAATTAGGATAACATTAAGTTTGAAATTATAATTATCTTATTCTTTAAAACTGTTATATACGTAATATTGAAAAAGTAATGTTATAAGGAGTATTTTATGTAAAAATTTAAAAGATTAAGGTTATATGTAATAATAATAATAAAAGTTGGAATTGGAGTTGGAAAATTGTGAAAACAACAAAAAACTGTTTTCTCTTTTCAGAAAAAAAAATTGAAATTATTTTTTGAATTTTCATGACTAAACACCATAATTTTCAACTCCGAAAAAATTTTCCGAAAAAAAGAAAAAAATTTCATGGGCAAACGGGCCCTTAGGTATTTTCTCTTTTTCAGATTATTTGAACTATAAATTTAATTTTTACATGTTAATCTCAATTATAAAAATGTGATAAAAGGAAGAAAAGATATGATGAGAGAAGGCAGAAAGGGGCCAAGAATGTCACTATCAGCATAGTAGACAAGATGGCATGCAAGTGAAATGGGATTGGTGCAGAAAGTAATGAGTGTCTGTCTTTCATCTACATTACTCCACAAAGCATAAACTGATAAGCCTATGGGTCCAAGTGTCTCAACAGGGACTTCCCTCTTCCTTTTTCAGTCTCCATCCAATCCCTAACTCACAAAATAGCCACTATAAAGTATTTCTTCTTTACTCGATATTTGATATATGTGTTGATGCTCGACTAAACTCAGAATCATCATAAAAAGTTCTATGACTCCTAACTATCTCTATTTTTTTTATTTTCTATATTGGATATTTGTATTAAAATTGAATTAAATTTGAATTTACTACAAAAATTTTATATTTGTAAAGTGCTATCCTAATAAAGGTGACTGCATATCAAAGATCTCTATTTATTATTCCACTATAATTTTTGGTCGTCTATCTATGATATTTTAAAATTTTACAAAATGCAATGCATATAAATTATCTCTAAATGAAAGGTGAAAAACACATCTAAAGTATTTTAATAGAATTTTCTATCTAAACTATCACCAACTATTTAACAAAACGCAGCTTTGAGTTTCATACATGGTTGAACTTTCAAGTAGGAAAAGAGAAAAACTGTGTGTTTTGCTAAAATATTGATGATGCTTTAGATAGGAAATTCAAACACATGAAATGTCATATATAAAACTCAAAATATTAAAATAATTTGAATTTATTATTTTTACCAATTTAACTCATTATCTCTCACTAGATTAATTTCGCATCATAGCTGCAGGAATTGTACTCACCCCATCATACTTCCGATGGTCCAGAGTCTCTTTATTAATATTAAGCAAACACAATTTTATTATATCAAGCAAAATATATATTTTCTTGTTTACCAATCATTAGCTGCCACATATGACATATACACAAATTTGAGATCTTATATGCCCATTCTTCAATTTGGAATTTTCTGTAAGATTTTTTTTTCTGAAAGTTTACTGGTGTTTAAACCATTGAAAGTGGGGTGTTCTCTATTGTAATTTTTATAAAGAGAAATACAATATAAAAGTGAACTCACAAACTTCAAACAAATCTAACCAGACATTGCACGTTTAATTCAGAAAATGATTTAAAGTTTATGGTTCAAAATTTTAAAATTTTCAAATTATTTGATTCTGAATTAAATAATTTTTAAGATAAATACAAAGTTCTAACCAAAGATAAAATACTACTGGATCATTGAACACATTCCTATTTAGTTGGATTTAACGACTCCTTTTGGTGAAAAAAGATGTGGTTAAATCTCTCTCAAGATAAGAAGCCACCTGACAAGATATAAAAAAGCCACATGATAATTTTTAGGACATAACTTAATAATGTTATGACAATAATGTATTAAAAAATTTAAAATATTTGAACTTGAAAATATATTATTCTTTATTTGAAAAAAAAAATTCACTAGCTTAAAAATAGAAATTCATGGTTAAAGAGTTTTTGAATAAACTTTTACTCTTTCATGTTTATCTCTTTAAAAATTCAAATAAATATTATATAGCTATCTAAATATAATTTATGTAAATATTAAATAAAATTTAAAAATATAATAATAATATTAATAATAAATAATAGCAGTAAAATTAGTAGTAGTAGTAGTAGTGCGTAGTAGTAGTAATAATAATAATAATAATAATTAAATAAGTAAATAGTAGTAGTGACAATACATATAATAAAAACGGTAATAGGAGGAGGAGTAGTAGTTTTAATAAGGGAGAATACTCGCAAAAATGCCTGAAGTTTGATCAGATTTTCAGTTGAGTATACTGAACTTTGCGAGTGTCCTATTACCCATCTAGACTTTTATTTTTTGTATTTTAATGGCATATAATCAAACCACTTTGACAAATGTGTGTAATCACGCCTCTTGAGTGCGTGAGGGTGATTAAAAACGTTAAAAAAAAAATTTGGTCAAATAACTACTCAATTTGCTGACTTTTAAAATTTTTATATTTTTAATTTATTTTTCATTCTTTCTTTCTTCTCTTCAATGGAGTTAAATTGATGCTCCATCGTTGAATTGAAAATAATTTCATCACACATACACACACACCAAATGAGTCATCTTCAACACACTCAATTCAATTACATCAATTTTACCCAATTTCAACACACACACCTCAAATGGGTATTCTCCAATTCCATCAAAAATAGCAAAATTAACCCACCATTGCCACCACCAACCAACCATTGCCGCCGGCAGCATTACCATCAGCAACCACCACCACCACCTCAGCAAAATTGAGCTTTTACTGTATGAATTGTGATTTATTAGGTATTATATTTATTTGTATTTTAATTTATATACATATGATTAGTGTTTGATTTGGGATTTGTAATCAGTTGGAAAAAAGAGAAAGGATGGGATTCATAATGAAATTTGCGGAGAACTTGATATTGAGATTAATGGAGGATCCGCAGGAGAGGAATTAGAAGTTTAGGGAATATCTTTATGCAACGAAGGAGAGCGCCAAGGAAATATTGGAGATGTGGAGCTTTGATAGGCATAATGCTCAGTTATTTTGGAACCCTCTGTTTGCGATTTGAATAAAATTATTAAAGAGAATTTACAATTTGAATTTGAAATTCGGGAAAAGATTTTCTTGATGAACTAAATAAAAGTCAAATTTCAAGAATAAAGAATCAATAATTTGGTGAAAAAATGGTGAAAATTTGTATTGTAGTATTACCAGTGTTGTTTGTAGGAGTAATATGGCTATAATGGTGAAAATAATGAAAATGGAGAAGAAAGGGCGCGGGTGTCACACCTCCGACAGTCAAATCTGGGTATAGAATTTCGGGGGGGGGGGGGGGGGGGGGTAATATTTCCACTCTTAAAAAGTCTAGGGGTAGTAGGACCCCCGCAAAATTCAGTATGCTCAACTAAAAATCCGATCAAACTTCAGATATTTTTGTGAGTATTCTCCCTAATAATAATATTCACCAAAAAAAAAAGTAGTTGTAGTAGTAGTAGTAATAAATAAGTATATGAAAAAATTTAAAATATTTGAATTTAAAAATATATTATTCTTTATTTGAAAAAAAGATGTCATTAGCTTAAAAATAGAAACTCATGGTTAAAGAGTTTTGAATGAACTGTTACTCTTTTATGTTTATCTCTTTAAAAATTTAAATAAATATTATAAAACTATCCAAATATAATTTCTGTAAATATTAAATAAAAATAAAAATATAATAATAATATGAATAATAAATAATAACAGTAAGATTAGTAGTAGTGCGTAGCAATAATAATAATAATAATAATAATAATAATAATAAAAAAAAGTAAATAGTAGTAATGGCAATGCATATAATAAAAACAGTAATAGGAGTAGTAGTATTAATAATAATACTAATAAAAAAAGTATAGCAATAGTAATAATAATAACAATAATAAATAAATAAATAAACAAGAACTACTGCATACTTGGTAGAAGTAGTAGTGGTAATAATAAATAATAGCAAACTTTGTTGGGAGCGCTACCCCCAAATGGGGCCCTATCAGGTGCGAATCCGAATTAGTTGGGTTTCAATGCGGGTACTGGACACCGGATGAAAAACTAAAAACTAAAAATAAAAAAAATAATAGAAGTAAAATTAGTAGTAGTAGTGCGTAACAATAATAATAATAATAATAAAATAAGTAAACAGTAATAGTGACAATACATATAATAAAAACGGTAATAAGAGTAGTAGTAGTAGTAACAATAATATTAACCAAAAAAATATTGTAGTAGTAGTAATAATAATAATAATAAATAAATATATTAAAAAATTTAAAATATTTGAATTTGAAGATATATTATTCTTTATTTGAAAAAAAAGATTTCATTAGCTTAAAAATTGAAACTCGTAGTTAAAGAGTTTTGAATGAACTTTTACTCTTTTATGTTTATCTCTGTAAAAATTCAATAAATATTATAAAAATATCTAAATATAATTTATGTAAATATTAAATAAAATTATACTAATAATATGAATAATAAATAATAGCAGTAAGATTAGTAGTAGTAGTGTGTAGCAACAACAACAACAACAACAACAACAACAATAATAAGAAGAAGAAGTAAATAGTAGTAGTGACAATGCATATAATGAAAACAGTAATAGGAGAAGCAGTAGTATTAATAATAATAGTAACAAAAAAAAAGTAGTAGTAGTAGTAGTAATAATAATAATAATAATAATAATGAATAAGAACTACTGCATACTTGGTAGAAGTAGTAGTGGTAATAATAAATAATTGCATTAAAATTAGTAGTAGTAGTGCGTAACAACAACAACAACAATAATAATAATAATAACAACAATAATAATAATAATTATTAAATAAGTAAATAGTATGTTACTAGTACTACTTATTTAATTATTATTAAATATTTGAATTTAAAAATATATTATTCTTTATTTGAAAAAAAGATTTCATTAGCTTAAAAATAGAAATTCATGGTTAAAGAGTTTTGAATGAACTTTTACTTTTGCATGTTTATCTCTTTAAAAATTCAAATACATATTATAAAACTATCTAAATATAATTTATTTAACTATTAAATAAAATTTAAAAATATAATAATAATATTAATAATAAATAACAATAGTAAAATTAGTAGTAGTAGTGCGTAACAAGATTTTGCTCCTTTATTTTTTTAAATTTATATTTATCCAAAGCAATATCCTAAAATAGAATATAACATTATTTGCATTATAAGTGAAATACTGAAGGTTACATATTCAAATATCAAAATGGAAAAAAATGATGTATCATAAAATAATAAAAATATTATGACAGTTTTCAAGAAGTAACTTTTGAAAATAATGCAGAAGAAATCACTAGACTATCTGAGAAAGGACGATCTGCGCCTTGAGGGGTGATGTAAATGGATTAAAAACTAACTTGAGATGATAATGTAACATTATTTATAATTTCTGTTATTTTAGAAAATAACATGAGTAAATGATACTTCAAAATATTATTGTTAAATATAATTAATGGAATAATCTCAATCAATAGAATAGTGTTTTAAAGATGACTAATTTTAGGTGTATGAAAAATTTATATTTACGGATTTTATATTAAAGATTAATAGATAAGAATATCTAATCAAGCAACAATTAAATTAAAGTTATATTTTAATTTCACAATATTAAGTAGTGGGTACCGTAGTAGCAGTAAATAAAAGAACGCAAAGAAAGAGTTGTATAAAATAAAAAGCATAAGCCCTATCTAAACATAGACATTTAAATACAGAAGACAACCGACTTAAAATGTGAATACAATATATATAATATGTGGCAGAGCATTATTATGAGATTTAAGAAAAAAAATTGTGTGAATTTTAGGAGACTCTAATCCAGATAGACGAAATAGAACGTCCGATAAATGTGACAATGATTAGAAATCAATTATAGTAGTGAATTTAAAGATACTAAAGATTGAACAATTCAAATTCAAAGTATTAAAGCATTATTTTACAGCGAGTACCCATGTCATATGATTACACTTATTTTCTTAAATTTGACACATTCTTATTTATTTTTAATAAAATGAACTTCATTCCAAGGTGGATGTAATTCAATTTGAATAAAGGGAGAAGAAACTGACAATGAAATTTTGAATAGTAGAACCATCATATATTCTGAAATGATGGTATAAAAAAAATGATATAATTATAATATTTAATTGTATCAAAATGTTATTTGATGATTGTGCATATGTATTAGTAATATTTTATTAAGTGTATATTATTAAATACATTTCATTAAAAAGTAAGATGACAATTATATTTTAATAAAATCAAAATGATGTGATATGTTCAAACTATTAAAAAATTTTAATTCCGCACATCATGCGAATATTTATACTAGTAGAGCTTAATTAACACTACATCTCGTCTAAGTTAATTAAATCAACTAAAATCAATGGGCCAACGTTCTTCATAACTGTATCCAAAAGTGATATAAGTAGAACTTTTAATTTCTTCTGCAACAATAATAACATATGTACTTTCACAAGTGCAATTTGAATAGGCTATAGGATGTATGTAAAATTTATCTCTATTTTTTGTGGGGTAGAGAGATTATTCATTTCTGGTAAAATCCCTCATCTCAACAAAGAAGTGTAATAAAGGCAAGATTGGAAAAAAAACCTCAACAAAATAGCAAGATGAATAAAACAAATGAAATAACATGTAGCAGTAAAAATTGAAGACTATGTATGCGTACGAATATTAACTAATACCACTAAATGAAACGAAGATGAAAAGCGGAGACTAGCCCCCTAGCTATCTCTTCCATATAAAAATACGACAATGCTTGACTACATATTATCCAAAACCTTCTTGTTTCCAAGATAATAAAACTTACTACTCTCTCTGTTTCTAGAAGAATGATATACCTTGATATGATATAGAATTTAAGAAAGTAATTAAGAAGATTTTTGAATTTTATGATTTTAAATTAGTGATATGTCTCTTACAGTCTCAAACATATCATGTGAAAAGTTGAAATTAAAATATTATCAAGAATAATGATGTCATTTTTTTTTTAAACATATTAAAATAAAAAGTAGATCATTCTTTTTGAAACAAAAAAGTAATAGTACATACGTAAAAAGATATGTACGCACCTCCTATCTTTCTATAATTAGCTAAAGAAATAAAGTGAAAAATTAAAGAAATGTGAGAGTGTTTGGTCAATTACAGTTCTCCTACTGCAGCATTTGTCTCTCCTAAGTTCACTGAATATTTTGCCCTTTTGGCCATATTTTTGAAAATCCATTATACATGCATGTATCTAATTAATTTGATTATTATGTGACTTGAGTATAGTGGTCACTTTATTTATTTTCTCTTTCTTTTTGGCACTTGTTACGTGATGGAAAGTCACACCAAAAAATGAAATAAATGGGGCTTCCAAATAGATTTTGAAGTTTGAAAATTGAAAATTACAATTTTTGAAATAGTTTTTAGACATGCAGTTTACTTGAAATATTTGAAGATCAAATTTCATGTCCAAACAAATACTTAAAAATAATTTCAAAATTCATGGACAAAAAGCTAGCTAAATATACTCATGTACGGTCCAAAATATTGTGACTTTGTTTTGTTAAACTTTGGGTCTTATATTGTCTTCCTTGCTAGAATAAAGTCTCAATTTAGCCCCTAACCTCAATCAGGTAATTTTAATTTAGATCATAATTATAACGTTGAGTAAATATTGAACCTCTTCTATCAAAAAATTTGGACACGTGTGGAGCCATTCATTTCTCGCAGGAGCTCTATTAGTGACAGGACAAATACGAAACGATTTGCTAATCAGAAGGTATGAATGAATCAATAATTTAGAGGATAGAAAAATAGAACAATTTTAAATAATACAAAGAACAGATTTAGATTTTTATTTGGTGATGGAATTAAACTTGTTTTTTACAAGGACATATGACACCTAAATATAGTGTCATCATTATGCTTTGAAGTTTGAGTACTAATCATTCTTAGCTAGCCATGGAATTCTATTAATACTGGTCCTTCCATTGTTAACTATATATATTTTAGTAGTCGTTTGGTCATGAGTATTGTTTTACTTTTTTTGGAAATATTATTTTACTTTAAAGAAAAAAGTAAAAATTACGGTGTTTGACAATGAAAATTCCAAATACAATTTGAAATTATATTTTAGAAAATTGAAAATTTTCACTTTTTTCCCTCCTATTTTTTTCACAAAATTTCAAAAATAATTTTAATTTATATTTATGGTCAAACACAACTTTAACTCCAACTTCAATTCCAACTCCGAATAATTATGTTTTCATGGTCAAATGACATCTTAGATTCGAGTCTTCATAATGAAAAAATCGTGATAAGAAACATTTTCCTTTTTAATGAACCTTACGAAGGCGCAAATTCAAATTATTCAAGGCTCAAAGTGAGTAACTGTTACAGTTTGTGACTCGAATTCTGTTGATCCAGTCCTGAAAAGTTCGCGGTGCAACCCATGTTTGTGATTTTTTGTGAGGTCTGTGGTGGAAGTAGGGATCGGGTCGATAGTGGGCTTGTATGTTTTTGGGGCCTAGGATTTATTTATACGCACGTATTATATAAGTGCGATTTAGTGGGTTATTTTGGACGGTGTTTAAATACGTCATTGAAACTTTGTCTCCTCATTGTACTCCTCTCCATTATAGTGAATTCCTCCACCTCTGCTCGGAGGTCCCATCAAGAATTTTCACGTAAATCTGTGTGTTTTTATTTATTTTTCTTTTGCTTATGGTATTACTTATATAGGAATATAACAGTAACCGATATTAGGTGGAAAAAATACCCCTCCCCCTCCCTCTCTTCCAAGATAAGAAATGTAATGAAGTAGAGCCCTGCATAAATTCAAGAGAAATGCAAGTTGTGACAGTGCCAATTTTTATAAATTTACCCCCCATCAGTTAGAGTCATTTTCTAACAATAAATTGATAGTTGGTTTCATTACAACTTTTTCTTTGTCTTGTTATTTATGTAGCCATTATCTTGCCATCCCTTTCTGGTCACCCCTACTATTCAACACGTAGTCTGTAGCCTATATACACCTGCATTCAAGGTCAATTTTGTTCTGCTACACAGTCCACTAAACACATCAATTGTATTTGTATTTTTTTAAAAAAAATTATGCACAAGTATATATAGTATAAAAGTCTATATATAGAGAGAGCAAAATACTATTCATATTATTAATTTTATTTTACTTGATAAAGTGTGTGATCTTCTAAACTACAAGATTATACTGTTAAAGTACACTTTTATATATTAAATTATGTCTTGAACAAGTCCTCTCACGTGCGAGCTTGATTCTTTTCATAGCTCGGCATATGAAAATTCTTTTTTGATAATGAGTTAGCTAGTGAGACTCGATCGGTCATATTTTGCATGTTACCTATCATTGTTTGCTATTGGTGGCGCCGGAGCTAGCTTGAAGAAAGGGGGTTCAATTGAACTCCTTTAGTTGAAGTTTAGGGCAAAAACTCAACACGAAAGAAAAGACTCACTAAATCGGAATCACTTCTCTTATATTATATAAAATCTGTTGAATCCGTTATATTCACATAAGGGAAAACTCTATAAAGTGGCAATAAGTTCATAAATTGCCTTAATCACAGGTTCAAAATTATATATGTGTGACATTTTTTAACACCCTTCTATAAATTTTCACTGTTTGCTCAAAAAAGTTACTTGTAATTAACCTTTAAGTAATGACAGAGTAAAACTTCTTTACACTCCTGTATATTAGTTAAACATAAACATATAATACTGTAGAGAGTGCTGTATTTGGATAGACAAAACACAAATCGTTTGGTACGTGGAATTAGGTGAGATATATAGAATTGAGTTTTGAAATGAAATTTATACGATATTCAATTGACGATAAATTTATTTATCATCAATTGACTGCACCTTTAGCAAGAGATAATTTAGTCCGTGAACCAAATGAAGACAGATCCACACATTATATATTGCTCTTTATACAACCTTGGGATTTGAAAATGCTCTTATAAGGCACATTAGTTTAAACAACACGGGCTAACTTATTACTCTCAATTCCATAATTTTTGGTAATAGCAGGAATAACAAAATTCATTTTTCATTACTATATACACTTGTACAGTATGATAAAAATAATATAGGCCCATAACATAGTCACAAGAATTAGATAATAAACCTTATTTTCTTATGCCTCAAAAAGTTGTACTACTGGTACTGTGCAGCAATAATATGTTTTTATAAATTATAATTGCCTGTACTTCATAGCCTAATGTCCCCTATCATTTCAAACAATATACTACGTGTGGAAATCCAGCGTACCACTATTTTTTTTTTTGTAATGATGGCTGACCTACCACAACAAACCGAGTATATTTTCGTAAAGTGGATTCTGAAGAGGGTAGAGAGCATAAGGGTGGAGCCATTTTATGTCTAGTGGATGAACCGACTTTGGCGAAAGATTATATTATACATATATGATTAAAAATTACTTTCTTATATATATATATAATTATATATATAATTGATATTGAACTCCTACGGCTAGTTCGCATACTTATGCAGCCCATACCCTTAACTCAGAAATGAGGTAGAGAAGTTGTTTCCGATAGATTAACTATGATTGACCTCCTTTTTAAGTTTTTTTAAAATCTATATTCGAAGTTTATTGACCAACTAATCAAGATCCTGACATAACTCTCTACTAGATAGTCTTCATTACTACCATTTAAACTAGGGATTTCTAGTTAATGACGAAAGCATTTCACCCATTATATCACAGTATGTAGAGTTAGAATAAATATAAATATTTTTGAAAATTATCAACTATCCATGTTTAATTCGTGCTGAAAGTAGTGGTGTGTCTGAACCCATTGCTGCAAAATTGACCCTACATTTGAGTGTTGACATAGGAGCACCATATATATTTGGTACTCTTAATCAGGATTTAACTTATATTACTAAAAAATAAATAAATATATACAGTCGATATATTTTAATATGTTAGTCCGTTGCATATATGTAGCCCGAGTTCAATTTTTCAGATTATCGATTATACCTTTTATAAATAACTAGCAATTATTATTTAAAATAATGTGTGTTGCTTTCCGTTTAACATTGTCAATCTAAAAAGGTGGACTCTTATAAATAGGAATGGATATATGATATAGTTTAATGAAATATCTTTTGTTTTGTTTTATGCCTTTGTTTGAAGGGGAGCCTTGGAGTAAGTGGTAAAGCTGCTGCCATGTGATCAGGAGGTCATAGGTTGATACCAAACGGTATCTAAATGAGCACAAAACAGTCCACAAACTCACAAATACAGTCCACACGTACAAGACATCAAATGAGAACAACAAACACACAAACTTGAAAGATAAGGAGATAGATAACTTGACATAAAGAGAACTTGTAATGTAGCAACTAAAGAGTTTATCAAACTCTAAAACCTCTACAAAACACGTTAACAAGCACCAAGTTCTTACGGTGACCGCCAAGGGAATCAACTCACCTCAAGATCCACCGTTTCCAAGAAAGAACAATGTTGACTTTTCCAAGCCCTAAGCTACAATGGCTAGTCCAAGCCCTAACTAAGAACTACACTAAGGTGGTCCACTCTCAAGAGAGAGGATTTTCAATGTCTCATATTTTCATCATTAAACAACTAAAGAGAAAAAACCTAATAAGAGACTATATATCTTATTACATAGTATAATGAACCAAAATACCCTTAATGAAAGGAGAGGTCATGGGTTGCTTCTTTAACATGTGCACACCCCAAAATACCCTTAATGAAGGATGTTTCTTCAATGCTCCAAAACCATGGGGTCACACTTCAAAACTTGTAGTCTTGAATTGGCATCAAATGTAAGCCCCCACGCAATCTTCCACACACGGGTTTATTTAATGGCATGCTCAAAACGGGTCCTCCATGCATGTTCTTGTATCCTCAAGGTGACCAAGTTTTGAGCTTCTATGTGTTGGCCTCTAAAGATGTCATCAAAAGATAAGATGGCTATTTGTCCCGTATCATCCTCCCCTTTTGGAAAAGGATTCGACCTCGAATCCAAACCTTGCAAAACCAAAGAGAGGACAAAAAAATACAAACTCCTCATGGCATGAGGGTTAGGGTTAGCACAACAAATCATCTCAACATGCCAAGGTTGCACATATTTGAAATATAAGCAAGGATCCTTTGAATGAAATATTAAAAACTCAATGAAAGATGTACGAAGGATTTGGTTATGAGAGTCACCAAGAGTGACACTTTGCTTGTCATGTAGACCAAGCAACAAGTTGGGTGCACCAACATTACCATTTTCATATTTGGCATCGGGGTCAAACGGGAAGAGTGGCCATAGACACGGGTCTAGACAATACTCCTCTTTCCCGTGGTCTCCACCCAAACTAAATGACATACTCTCTACAATAGTATACATATCATCGAAAGAAAATAGTGTGTAGAGAAAAGTATCACTTAAGTCGACTTCTACTAATGTGTCCTTATGTGTGTACTCACTACTAGTTTCTCAATCATCACCATGAGTAGTCTCAACAATAAAGTCACACAAAGTAGAAGGAGTAACTTCTAAAACTACACATTCCTTACCCTTAAGAGTACTCTCATCTTCCAAGAAGAGATTTCCATCTTTAGGAGGAATGTTGTCACACCATAATGGGTTAACATATAGGCTATAGCCTCCAAGGTAAGCTATACCATCTTTTTCACCACTATGCTCATTAGGAGTGTTTATATCATTTTCAAACAAGACATTATACCTAAAGAGTGCATGATCCAACCCACGGGCAGATTTGGAACAAGCAAGTTTCTCACTCTCTAAGAGATCAATATCAAGTTTCAAGCACAAGATTGTCCCAAGAATAGCTCTCAGGTTCACTCCTCTTTTGTTGACCAACTTTTTCAAATACTTTACTCACTTGAGTTTCATTAATCACATTACACACATACTCAAGTGGTGGACAATTTTCACAAATAGGTTGATCAACACCAATTACACAAGACGATGTACTTTCGTTCAACATATAGGCTTCAACACTATGTGGACATAAATTCATCAATAGGATTAACTAGTGTATCCACACTCATAATATGTACATCATCAACAAAAGGCAAAGAATCATTAGACTCACAAATAAGTAAACTACTACTCACACTCAATAGGCTACTAGCCACACAATTATCATTCACATGCATAAAAGTGTAAGAATTAGCTATTTTACCTTGAAGTTCTTGAGTCGACTCTCCTTTGCTATGTTGTGAAGGTCCTCCGTAAGCTTGGGCAGCAACTTCACTTCGGCATTGCTCTCCTTCACTTGCCATGTCGGTACCTACATAAATGTCCTTAGAAATAGAAGGACAAACAATGTTAGCGCGGTTTGGTGGCAATCCCCTCACTTCGCTCCACATAACCTCTCCTTTTTCCACTCTCAGATTACCACCTTGAACACCCTTACTTCTCTCATTCTTTTGTCTCTCATAAGTATTCGGATTGGAGTAAGTATTCACTTTTCTTTGCGGCTTGGGCAACATGTATGCCACAAGGTGATTTTCCCATCGGTCTCTTACAACATTAGGCCAATTTTGCACATTTGGAACTCTATATTGTGCAAACCAATTGGCACTTAAGAATACATGACCGTATATCAATGAAAGAATCTCGCACCACACATCCTCATGGTATTCAAATTGAGAGAAGACAACTTTGACCCTCTTGGTAGCCTTAAACCCGTCCAAGAAGTATGAAACAAGTAAAGGCTCGCGAAATAACCCCAAGTAGTCAACCATGATGGAAGGATGTAGTTTCTATAGTACCTAGCATTTAACATAATGAGGCAGCCCGGTATCCCACAAATGGTCACTTTTCTAGAGTGTACACTCCTTCTCGGATCAATATTGTAAGGCAGACGAGTACCTCTCGGTTTTGAAGATGCATACCCCTTTCTTCTCGTTGGATAACCTTCACTAGAGCTAGTATAACCATTCACACTATATCGACCTTGATAAGAAGTACTATAAGGTGGAGGATATGAATCTTCATACTCCTCACGTGTACTCTCATCATAGCTCTCACAAGCTTTGCAAACGAAAGGGTTATACCTAACACCAAATCTAGGTTCGGAGTGAGAAGTGTAAGACTCCTCACATGCCTCAATGTCATCATAAGATCTATCACGAGGTCCTATATCATCTCCAAGTTCACCATAAGCACTAGGTACTTCATTTACCTCATTTTCTCCCTCAAAACCATAACTCTCAAATCTGCCCAAGTTTTGATCATGGCTATTTTCATAGCCTCTGCAATCTCCCTCAACTTCTAGCCATAAAAACCCTCACTACAATCATAGTCTCCTATGTTGTAGTCACAATAATCCTCATTTATCGAAGATATGTTTCCCTTATATCACCTTTGTACCTACACAATGAACAAACAAAATTAGTAGTAAAAGCTCCTCACCAACACTCGTATACACCCACCTTTGTGATTCTCACAATTGGAGCGGTAAATATTGAAAGTTGCTTCTACTCTGATAGTCAATAGGATGTTAATTCTATTTGGCGGCCGGAATGGATTCTTGTTGATCGACTCAAGACAAAAAAATAAAATTTACTTACGAACTTGAAACAAAGAAGTTACTACGAGTTAAAAACGAGAAAAACACATAAATAATGAAGACACGAAAGAAACAAATTTTACAATTAATCTACAACTAAGTAGGTGATTACTAGTTGTTAATTAATTCTAGAATCAAGACATGAAACTAATGAAACAATAAAATGAAACTAAGAATCTAAAATTTTTGAGCTTAAGCACTTTCGGTGATGACGTGGCAGCCTCTCATTGGTTGTTGAAAATTGTCGAAAGTTTTGAGAATTTTTTTTCTTGTTTTCAATTTGTATTGATCAATGTTTAATTGGAAGAGTGTCTTTTCGGGTTGGGTGGGAAACAACAAGACTTAGAGGCTTTTCAATGTTCAAATAAAAGGCTTGACTTTTTTTTCACCCTTTTGGCAAAACACTTTTGAAGCCTTTATCCCTCTTTCCTCCTTTGTAGGTCTTGGGAAGACCCCTTTCTTTCTTTTGGTAATAAGACCTTTTGATAGTCATTTGGCTCCCTTTCTTCTTTTATAATAGTCTTGAAATGTGTTTCAAGACTAAAAAGACCACACCTTCTTTCTTCTTTGATTTTAGATCAAACAAACCACTTTCTCTTCAACAAGATATGAAGATGTTGAAGAACACCAAGAACACAACTTTGAATCTTGGAGTTCTAAGGTTAATGTTGGACTTCCCAAACATCAACAACACATATTCAAGCTCCAATCTTCAACAACAACATCAACCAAATATTTTTTCAGCCACCAATCTTCAACAACAACATCAACAAAATATTTTTTCAGCCACCAATTTTCAACAACAATATCAACAACCTTCCAACATTCAAGAACCACTTGAATTTAGCTCAAAATTTAGATGTAGACTCTGTTAGTGTTAGTGAAGAAGGGACTAACACTAGAAACAACAAAACACAAAAAAAACACAAGAAAACAAAGCCTCAAATCTCGGCCCAAACATAAAAATGGGACAAATTACTTTTTTTCTTTTGTGTTTTTCAATTTTTTCAACACTATTTTTGTGATTTTTCAAGATAGCAAGCCCAAGATTGATCTGTGGGAACGAAATCAATGATGGCTCTGATACCAAATGATACCAAACGGTATCTAAATGAGCACCAAAACATTCCACAAACTCACAAATACAGTCCACGCGTACAAGACATCAAATGAGAACAACAAACACACAAACTTGAAAGATAAGGAGATAGATAACTTGACACAGAGAGAACTTGTAATGTAGCAACTAAAGAGTGTATCAAACCCTAAAACCTCTACAAAACACGTTAACAAGCACCAAGTTCTTACGGTGACCGCCAAGGGAATCAACTCACCTCAAGATCCACCGTTTCCAAGCAAAGAATAATATTGGCTTTTCCAAGCCCTAAGCTACAATGGCTAGTCCAAGCCCTAACTAAGAACTACACCAAGGTGGTCTACTCTCAAGAAAGAGGATTTTCAATGTCTCATATTTTCATCATTAAACAATTAAAGAGAAAAAACCTAATAAGAGACTATATATAACCTAGCTTATTACATAGTATAATGAACCAAAATACCCTTAATGAAAGGAGAGGTCATGGGTTGTTTCTTTAACATGTGCACACCCCAAAATACCCTTAATGAAGGGTGCTTCTTCCATGCTCCAAAACCATGGGGTCACACTTCAAAACTTGTAGTCTCGAATTGGCATCAAATGTAAGCCCCCACGCAATCTTCTATACACGGGTTTGTTTAATGGCATGCTCAAAACGGGTCCTCCATGCATGTTCTCGTATCCTCAAGGTGACCAAGTTTTGAGCTTCTATGTGTTGGCCTCTAAAGATGTCATCAAAAGATAAGATGACCATTTGTGCCATATCACGGGTTCAAGCCTTGGAAACAGCCTCCAGTACAAGGCAAGGCTGCGTAGGATACACCCTTGTGGTGGGGCCCTTCCCCGGACACCGCACATAGCGGTAGCTTTAGTGCACCGGACTGCCCTTTTTTGTTCTTTGTTTGACGAGTATGGAGTTTAAGCCTCGAAGCAGCACAAGAGATTCTAAATCTTATAATCTTAAATTAAAATAATATAAAATGTATCAAGATGTTGTTTGAATCTTGTGTTTTTAAACGTATCATATATAATTTCAAAATTAAGAGTTACTAAATATAGAAAGTGACGTTCTTTAAAATATAGACGAAAAAGAAAATAAGACACCCAATTGAAAGTCATAATACTTAAATGTGTCATTTAACTTGATTTTTGCTTCTATCTATGTATACATGTATTAGATCTTGTCACTTCCCTAGGAATCATTTGGTAGCTGGTTAGGAGAGCTCACGTATGCATGTATTAAATCATGAATAAGTAATACTATGTTTGATATCATTCTTTTACTATGTATATATAAAATCAACACAACTAAAACGACATTTGATTTACAGTTTAGAGATCTGCTTAACTAAATATATGTATAAGTGAGAAAATCTACGTATTATTCAGAACATAAAATAATCAATACATATATAACTAAATTTACATAATTCATGCTTAAACTAATACATAAACTCACGCATAACTAATACAACAACATATCTCTAGCCAGTCATCAAACTACTCGTAATACTTTGAGGGATCGTTTGGTTGGAATATCTTCGAATTATTAATTTCGAAATTAATTATTTCGGGATTAGTTATCCACCCTCAAAGAGGGATAAGAAAGACACTATAATCCTGGAATAACTTTCATGCATTTTGTTTCAACCAAATATGAAATAAACTTCTCTTTTAAATTAATTCCGGGATTAGTAATCCTTATCCCATCTACCAAACTCCTCTTTTAAATTAAAGAGGGATATTCCATATAGAAGATGGAAGTGGAGTAATTATATACATAGGGAATGGAGATTGGGAACAACATGGTAAGTGAAGTGATATGGGGATTATGAAAAAAGAATTGAAATGTTTCCCAAGAATACAACAAGTTTGTCTAGTGTATAAGGGTACAAGACTGATACACAAATACCCACATGTTTTTTAGTTATTCAATCATCTTACCACACACCTCCATGGCTATTCCCACATGCCTCCATTCCATTTTCCCATATACTTATTGCCCATAATATACAATTTGGTAGTAATAGTATATGGAGACGTTTGATCTGATAAAATTAGAACGATAAAGAAAAAATTAATATGATCTCTACGTAAGAATAACATGTATAAATAAAAAATTGTGCTAGTATATTCTATGCATTGCTTTGTTAATTAAATTTGTTACAAGTTACTAGTATCCTATCTTCTAATTGCAATATCCATTTGAAAACTTTTATGAGGTTGAAAAGGTGGTAAGCTTTTTTCAAGTTGCAGGTGAAAAAAGGCAAAACTGAAGAACAAACATTTATATAATAAGAGATAGATTGAGGAATGAGGATTTAAATTTATGAGTTTGAGTTTCAAATTCTAAGGAATCGTTTGGTTCGCAGACTGAATTTTCTTGAAATTAGTCCAAAATTATGATCCTTAAACTAATTTATCCTATTTAGGAGGTGGGATAAAATAATTTCAACTTTGATGGGATACTGTGAAATGTCTACTTGTCTAGGATTAAACGTGGAATAAAATTTATACCGCATTTTATTGACGGTATAAATTTTTCTAAGTTTAACCCTAAAATATCAACCTTATCCCACGTATCACGTATCAAACGATACCTAACAATTTAGTGAATTTTGCATTCATAAATATAGAGTCAGACTCTAAAATTACTGGGTTATGCACTGGATATATAGGGTGTTTAGTAGGATCGAGAATATCTTTCAAGAAATGTTTTAAGAAAAATGAAATAAGTACAACATATATTGGTTGTATATGCTTTATCAGTATTAAATACACACATATTTATACATATATAATGTATATATTGTGTATATTTTGACCGGACAATATATCTCCGTAACTTTTCGTTCTCTTATATATCAACACTCATTTAAAAGTGGGAAGCTAGTATATGCATACATATATATCATTCATATAATAGTATTTACTCTTCCAATTATACAAATATGAAAAAGAGAATACTTATTTTTCAGGCATGTAATTTGACTTTCTTTAAATTTAAATGAAAAACGGTTAGATTTATCAAAATAACTTGAATTGACTCATGAAGTCAGATTGTGTGACTAACGTATCTTAGGGACACTTCTATTTTATTTAGTTAATTATTATAATTATTATTTACCATTATTGATTATCATAGTATCCGTGTCAATTTTTATGCACCTCGACTGAATCCACGTGTAAATTTGAATTTGTTTCAAGGCTGATTTGCATAAATAATCACTTTGCGACCTTGTGTAGAAATTGACGGTTTTTAAATTAGGTTATCGAAGTGATTTGAAGTTCGAAAAGTAATCACCTGATTTGAAGGTTAAGATTCAAAAGTAATATGTAAAATGGTGGCATGAATTCTGATAAAAATTTCTTGTATATTTTAATGATAAACATGCTAAATTATGTAAATATCCTTTTAATCCATTTAACTTCTAAAGATAAAATAATTTTATTCTTATAATAATGTCTTCTAACACGTATATAAATATTAAAGATATTAAGGAATTGGATTTCCAATGTTATGTCAATCCAGAATATTCTCATAGGGATACATTTACAGAAGTGTGATATAGTCACTAAACCAAAATAAGTTAGCATATACTGTGAGATTGCTCCACCATGAATTATAGGTCTTAGATTTCAGTGCTCGATATAAAGAAATTTTGTTGGGAGCATCAAATTTAGAATGAACCTTGAAGTGCGTAATTTGAATTAATCGAGAATCCAATGCGGATATCGAAGTTCAAATGAAATAAAAAACGAAAAAACTCAACCAAATAAAAGAGTGTTGTCCTATCAAACGGACTCCGTTACGTACAATTTTCTTTTGACCGCGGTCAACTTGTACAATCTTACTAAAGAATAAATCAATTAGAATATTGTAACTTAACAAGAGAAAAACATATATAATTGGTACATGTTCATGTAATAAAGAAATATTATCTAAGGTCCCCGTTGGTCATAAATTTTGAGTGTAAATCTTTTTCTAGAAGAAGATAAAAAATATTTTTTGTTCATGAATTTTTGTTAATTTTCTAAAGTTATGAGTCCAAACGCTTAGTAGCAGTCTGTTTGGATGGTGGTTTTCCATGATATGATATGGTTATCATGTGAATCATATTTATTTTGATTGTTTATTAAAAAGGATGGTATGGTATGGTATTTTTCCATGTTTGATAACTATGGAATCCACCAATTTCCTGAACCACCAATTTGGTGGTATGCCATAATTTTTTTTTCCAACTATACCCTTATATAATTTTATTTAATCCTATTTTACCCTTATCAACAAAATACATGCTAACCCTGATCTTCCTTAATTGTCTGTTCGATAACATTCTCTACCAGTTCCAGCGAATCTTCTGCTTTATGAGTGGTGAGCCGCCTCCCAAGTTTCAGTACCTGATTTTTATACGAAGAAGGACCAACCAAAGAATGTGATCTACTGTGTACAATCTCCGGATCATCATAAACAAGCTCACTCATATGTGCTGGAAACACCACATTCTCAGACATTCTATTACTTGTTTCATTTGAGGCCAGACAAGGAGGCGAACTAAACACATCAGAGAAATCAAGTTCAACCTGCTCTGAAGGAACCATACCGGGAGCACTCAGTGGTAAAAATTGTTGGTGGAAGGATTTTTGCAGGTTTGCTTTAGTCGGAGCAAAGAGTTGAGAAGAAACCATGTTTCAGCAGCTCTTTGATGGACGTAGATGGCTAAATATTAATACTACGGTAAGGTTTCCTTTTATTAATAAATTTTAATAAATTTAAATTTTTAAAAAATTATGAGCATTTTAGTAAATTTACCTGTTACCATATACCATACCATTAAACCAAACAAAAAAACTATTATTAAACCATAATGAGTGATACAGTCCATTCAAACATGGTATTATACCATACTGTACCATATCATACCATATTGTATCATACATTATGAACCATGGCAAACCACCATCCAGGCTAAAGTGTCTATTAGGCAAACATGAGCATTTTGCCGAACTTTTTTCCCATCCCATAAAAACTTAATAAAATCATATATATGAGATGAATTAAGAAACGTCAAGTGTTTAACAAGAGCCTAACAACAACATACCAATGGATTCCGCAAAATGAGGTCTTGGAAAGATAGTGTATACCTTAGCTCTATCTTTTGAAATTGGAGTGGTTGTTACTCAAAATAGTAATGGAGAAAAAAACGACAGTAAAAAAACACAACTAATAAGCTAACAAGAGTTAAATCCCAATTCATCTATCATAATTTTAGCGAATAGAGTTATCTGGTATTGATAGTGGGAAGCGGCATCACTCAAGTGTCCTGTGGATTTAGATGGTCCGCTAGTGGTTTGAAAGAGAGCCTTGGAGTAACTGATAAAGTCGTTCCTATGCGATGAGAAGATCATGATACAATAGACCTCTGTGATCAAATCCTTTCCACGCGTTTACGCATAACGAAAGGTTTATTGAACCGAAAAACGCTTTTACTGGTGGTAGACTTGAGTATTGAGTATAAAACAAAATATAATTAATTGTTGGGTGACGTAGAATACGGCTGGTACATAGAAACCATTTGTGAGTGGTCAAGGTAAAAAGGTATAGCAACTTTTCTTCTATGGTACACGTATATATCTACAAGCCTATAAGCTCTCAGCTTTCTCTCTATATATATTGCTCTCTCTTAGCAGATTGCAAAGAGAATAATAACATACCAATATTCTTACTTTATCATATAATTAGCAAAAACCCAAAAAGTGCTTCTTCCTATAACACAAACAAACAGTGTCACAACAAAATATGGAGAGGGAGAGTGATGTAAAGGGTTCGAAATTCAAGAGGATTTGTGTGTTTTGTGGGAGTAGTCAAGGCAAGAAGAGTAGTTATCAAGATGCTGCCATTGAACTTGGCAAAGAATTGGTATATTAGCTTAAGCTTCAACAATCAACAATCAACAATACCCCCTCACCCTTTTGTTTTCTTGATTTTTTTTATCTTTGACCCTTTTGTTTTTTCATGTCAGTTTGGTGGTTTTTGCATAAAGATTGTAGCTTTTTGACGTTTCCACGAAAATGGGGTCTTTCTTTTGAAGTAAATGTCTAGTTCTTTGAGAACTAAGTTACGCTACTCTTCACTTTCAAAGCAGTACTTATGTTGGATTATTCAAAAATACACTATTTTTGAAAAATCTAAAGCCGGTTGACATTTTTGAAGAGTCGTAGCTTAGAATGATTTTCATTTTTTTTTTTTCAACTTTTAGTTCCATTAACCCTACTTTGTTCATTTTTTTTTGCAAATATGTTGTTTCTTGAGCTGAGGGATTACATGCAGTGCCTCAAATGACAGAGCATTTCTGCTTTTTTCTCTGTTTCTTGTGGTTTGTGGTGTGTGTGTGTGTGTGTTTGTTTTTGTGTGTGTGGTAGCATACCACTCATTACAAGTTTCATTCTTTTCTGCAAGTTGTTTTTGTGTGTGTGTGTGTGTGTGCTAGCATAACACAGATGACAAGTTTCATTCTTTTGTGCAAGTTGCTTTGATTTTAACACATGGGAAATATAACAAGGTTTTCGGGTTCTAGTGCTAGTTTATTTTTACATTTTGTGCCATCTATACTTCCAGTTACTTTCATCTACAGGATTTTTATTCTTATGGGGTCCTTTTCTATCATATTTTCTCATTGTACAATCTTTGTATTTATGCCTTCTCTTATCTTCTTCATACATATAGCACTAAAAAGTACATTTATTTTATAATCCATTTTTACCCTTTTAGCCTTTTCTTCTTTACAATCATTAGACAACTTAAAATATGCTTTTAGACTTAAAAGTGATTAACTTTAAACTTTAATTTATCATTCTTTTTTAGAAATTTGGTGTTGATCTGGTGTTTGTTTGTTGATGTTACTGTTTCTTCGTTTGTATGTGTTGCGCTGCTTTCCTATTAGTTGTCGTGTTTTCTTTGCTGTCATTTTTCATTCACTTGCGCCGAGGTTGTTTTGGAAAATTCTACTCTCTCCGGAGCCTACTTGGTGTGATTTCAGTGGCTATGTTGTTGTTTTGATTTGGTGCTTGTCTTATGGAAGGTCTCAAGGAATATTGATTTGGTCTATGGAGGAGGCAGCATAGGCCTAATGGGCTTGGTTTCACAAGCAGTTCATGATGGTGGTCGCCATGTTATTGGGTGAGAAAAAGATGCCTTCTATGTTAATTACAATGCAAATGTTCCTTTTTTATATGTAAAAATTGAATTTTTGTCATGTTATTGTCTGTCTGCAGAGTCATTCCCAAGACACTCATGCCTAGAGAGGTATGTATGCTATGATCAAGAAAAAGTATTAGTACTCTTTAATCTTTTATAATCCATGTTTAAAGTGTATATACTTTGAGTTTAAACTATTGGTTCTAATTTAAATATTGATAATGGTTCTGTACAGTTGATGTACCAAAGAGGGTGTTTACTACTTCCTCCGTCCTATTTTATCCGTCCTAAATTTTTTAATTTGATGTTTCATTTTATATGTCCTATATTACTTATCAAGACTAGACAATTTTTTTTTTCCATTATACCCCTAGTGTAATTGATTATTCCTTGTTATTAGCATTCTTG
This sequence comes from Capsicum annuum, assembly GCF_002878395.1. Lineage (NCBI taxonomy): Eukaryota > Viridiplantae > Streptophyta > Magnoliopsida > Solanales > Solanaceae > Capsicum > Capsicum annuum. The sequence continues at coordinate 203,032,273 of NC_061120.1, forward strand.
AAAATGTTGCAAAGAGGAGTACCATTAAAAATATAAATGGTGCTTTGGTATTAATCATTCATCAATATTGAAACTAACAACAAGACACAATTAAGAGGAGAAAGATGGTAAAGTTACATTATCAATCATTGTTTTCTTAATAACTATGTCATCTTAATTTGGGACGGGTAAAATGGGATGAAGGAAGTAAGTTCTATGCTGTGTTCTTTTCTTAATTTTTTGGGCACTGTGAAGGAGTGTGGACACTTATTTTTTCTTTCTTGTCCATTGCCTTATCCATATACAATGGTACTGTGACATCTGGCCTTTCACTAGTACTCGTTTCGAAATAAATGAATTGTTGAATTTTGGCATATAGATTAAGAAAACAATATCAGAGATATAAATTTTCATTTTTACCCTTGGAAGTCTCTTTTACCCAAAAAAAAAAAAAAGAAAAAACTACAGTCTCTTTTGCTTGTCGAATATTTTGGAAAATATTCAACAATTCACTTATTTTGAAATATCAATAAATACTCCAACAATTCATTTATTCGGAAACAGGGGGAGTATTATGTATATTTAGGTACCATATAGTATGTTTTTCTTGACTTTTTCCTACTTGTATACAAAGCTTTATTCACTGTGTTTCAGAGATCAGTATTAGCTCTTGTGTTTTCTTCCTTGGCTGTTTCTTCAACTCTTATTTGTCACAATAGCCTTGGCGTAATCGGTAAAGTTTTTACCATGTGGCACTGTTAGTATTAATATTGTGTATAGTAGACCTTTATGATTCGACTCTTTCTAGGACTCCACGCTTAGCGGGTGCTTAGTGAATCGTGCTACCTTTATTTCTTGAACTGATGAAGGTGTATAGTAAGGCTAAGACTGCTTTCTTCTGGAGCTGCTGACCCTATAGACATTTTTGGGATTACGTCTTCTTTTTTTCTGAAATAGTACTCATCATTGCTTCACTGCAGCAACATTCACTACACTGCAAGAACTTCTTTGTCTCTCTTCCTCATCTTTTATCATTATTTCTACCAAATAATCTACAACAAGAAGCGTGGGGTCTTGGCTTTCTACCAAATAATAATCTGATTCTTGAAAAAAAAATGTTTTTTTCTACTGATATATGGTTGTGTACAATAGACCCTTGTGGTCTGGCCCTTTTTTGGTCTGCGTGCATAGCGAGAGCTTTAGTGCATCGAACTACGATGTTCTTTTTTTGTCGCAGATAACTGGTGAAACAGTAGGAGAAGTGAAGGCTGTTGCAGGTATGCATCAAAGGAAAGCAGAGATGGCGAGGCACTCTGATGCTTTTATTGCCTTACCAGGTTGGTTTTAGTCCTTACAGTCAAAGTTTTAACTTTTGCACGCTAATTCCTATGCAAAAATACTTAAAAGAGTAAATGTAAAAAGACAATCAGTGGTTTAATATTTGCTATTTTAGGCAATAGATTCATTATATCTCCGGTTTTTCATTCTTCTGATAGTTCAGATTGTCATCCTCTTGGCTTAGTATTCCTCTTCTGTCCTCGTTAAAAGGACACAAACAATACAAATTTGGAGTTTTGCATGATTTGTAATAGCCTTGAATTGATTTTCTTACTCTTGGATCCAAGTGCAGAACAAGTAATTGCCATAAAGAATAATTATGCTCAAATTATGTATTATATGTCTAGTTGAATACATTATAAAAAATTGCACCCATGTGACAGGAGTGGTAAATAACTCAAGTAAAATCCTTCATTCTCCAATGAGAAGGCTGTTCCTAATTATGGACTAGTACTGATTGTTTAGCAAGAAAGGGAAGGAATGCGACGGGTTAGTAGTGGCAATGTTGCACGAATTTTTCATAAATGCCACCACACCGGCGTTGGATTCTCCAAAATTACATTACTTTTGAGTATCCTAACCATGCCGATCAGTGATTGTTTCTGTTGTGTTTATTACAGCTATTAAAGAAAATGTAATGCTTGAGAGCTACAGTGTTACTATTTCAGAATGATCTGTGGTTCTTGAAGTTGTCACAACCACCAAGTTTCATGATTAAGGAGCAAACAATTCAAAACCTTAGTTGTTAACCTATCAACATCTTGCACTGAAATTTGGGTTTATTCACTGAGAGAGAACCTACTACTGTGATTTGTTCTTTTCCTTTAATGTACTTATAGCCATTGAGGAGTGATAGGAAAGGGAGAATACTGTCACACTATCACTAAATTGGTAATGCCAACTGTCTGCTGGACCTAACAAGCCATCATGTTCACTCCACTTTAGGATTCCAGTTTCACCAAAAATTCAAACTAGTCAAAATATTATTCCTTTTGGTTGCATCTTAGTTAGCCACAGAACTTTAGAATAGATTAAACTACTGTTGTTGATTGAAACAGTACCTTGTCAACTGTACACTCAATTAGACAGTATACCCTGAGAATCATGCAGAGGATCCTTGTACTCATGAAATCCATGTCTTGTATCATTCTTCTGTTCTTGATTTATGTTTTCATTTTCCACTTTGCTTTCTTACATTTTACATTATCATTAACCACTACCGGTATCTTTTCCTTTCGCATCTAGGTGGTTATGGAACTCTTGAGGAGCTGCTTGAAGTGATAACCTGGGCGCAATTAGGCATCCACGACAAGCCGGTATATCTTTTATTTTTAATGTACTATTAGATCATCAACATTGTTTTGTTCTTGTACTTGAGTTTCTAGCTCAACATTCATTTTGCAGGTAGGATTGCTGAATGTGGATGGGTATTACTATTCATTGTTGTCATTTATTGACAAAGCTGTTGAGGAAGGTTTCATCAGCCCAAATGCGCGCCACATCATTGTATCAGCACCATCGCCAAAGGAGCTAGTCAAGAAACTGGAGGTAGAGAAAAAGACGATATATATTTTTTTATCAAGAAACTAACTTCCTTTCCTGGATTGGTCATGCACATAGGATTAAAGACATTTGCTTAATCTGCAGCCTATAAGGAACATTTATCCTATTCGTATTAGTCTACGATGCACTGATTCTTCGACATTGTCATGCAAAGTCGTTCTTGTTCTTTGTTATACTGCTTGAAATCACACTCGGTATTTAAACGTGTACATTTTCTTGGCGATCGCAGGAATATGTCCCTTGCCATGAAAGAGTTGCTTCTAAGTTGAGCTGGGAGACCGAACAACTTGGCTACCCTCAAGCTCAAGAAATTGCAAGATGAAAGCTGGATTTGCAGCGTAGTATTATGCGTTAGGACATGAAATTAAAATATCGAATTATTGGAACAAGCTAACCTTAACATTCTTGATTTTGTTATGGGGAAGGGTGTTCCTTTTTGTTTTTCACCCTGTAAATCACTCTAGAAATGACAAACATATCTCATCCCCCCCTTGTTCCCTTCAAGTAGAATTTTCCTTATTTAATGTAAGCTGTAACTATTAAGATATGCATATGGTTTTCTTCTCTAATGTTTACTAAGTCTGCAGTGTACTCGTATATTTCTTGTCCTTGATGATTTAAGTATGCTTTCTTTTCGTTTAATCCAAGAATTAAAACAATATAAATAGGAGGTCACGGGTTTAAGCGTGGAAATAAATGCATGGTAAGGTTGCGTACAATAGAACCTTGTGGCCCGCTTCTTCTCTGGATACCTCACATAGCGGAATCTTTAGTGCACCGGGTTGTTCCTTATAAATGGGGAAATATTAACAAAGAACTATCTGAATAGATCATCCAATTGTTGAAAATGGATGCATCAACAAGCTGTAATCATCTTCAAGTTCATTTACAGCAGCAACTTCTTGATAACAACTGATATCAATGAAGCCATTTCAATCTTGCTACTGTACTGCATTAGGAAAAACAGTCACATTTTCCACAATCCACTAGATCAGGACAAGCTAGTACCTCTAAGCCAGAGACAATTGAATCGCATTAAGGATTTAAGTTATATACACTAACATTGCCACGTCAGTTATCATTATTATCACCGATAACTACTTGATAAGTAATATGATTATTGTAAATATGTTCTACAATGTCAGTGAACAGTTCTTAAACTTCTTCCGAAAAAGAAAGCATCGAGCGATTTCACGAAGAGTTAATAACTTAAATGGTCACTCAACTTATGACTTTTCTCTCAAAAAATCACTCATTTTTATTTTTTACTTCAAAAGTCACTCAACTTAGGGTTAAGTTACTTTGATTTTTACTTCAAAAGTCACTTACCTATTAGTATTTTATTTTACAAAGTCACTCAACCTATTTAATTAATTTTTTAAAATTAAAATTTGCTAACTTTATTACAAACCAAAATTCTAAAAGAAATAAAAAAAATCATTTGAATCATATTATTACATATTTTCATGTTTACTTTATATTTAACCCTATGAAATTTTAAAATATCCTTAAAAGTTTATATCAATTCACTTATAATATTAATATTAATTTTTAAGATTTTCAGAATCTTATTCATTTAGATAATTAGATTTAATTAACTTTCAACGTGATACTTATTTACGGAATTCATTTTTCAATCATAATGCAACTTTTTGTATTACCACTTGTATACTATACAGATGTATCAAATAAATACAGTGAATTCTATTCCTAATAAATTGATAAAAGAAAACGGTATAGATTTTAAACTGAAATGATATGATATAAAGCATTAGCAAATGTTATTAAACATTAGTAACATTATAACATATACACTGCAACGAGGTAAAATTAGCAGCAAAAATTGTACAATCAAATGATTGTGATTTTAGGATACTAATTGATGATCTATATGACTATATATACTTTAGAGTATAGAGTAATCATTGGAATTTCGAAAAATAGTCGTAAAACTAAAATTTTAAGAAATAAAAAAGATATACATTTAAATCATTTAAATGAATTTTGGATATGAGCGGATCATTAAATTGATTATTTAAATAAAAATCATTTTGTTTCTTAAAAATATTGTTTTAAATATAAATTACTACATGTTTGCAAATTTTAACGAAAAAAATCAATTAAATAGAAGTGACTTTGTAAGTAAGACATTCATACTTGAGTGACTTTTGGAGTAAAAACTAAAATTGAGTCACTTTCTGAGAAAAGAACTCATAGTTAAGTGACTTTTAGAGTAAAAATCAAAGTTAAGTAACTTTCTAAGAGAAAATTCATAAATTGAATGACCATTAACTCATTTCATGAATGAGTTGGAGTGGAAAAGAGGGGCTCTATTGTGTATCTAATCGAGCTAGATCTAGGGTGAGTTCTATGAATTCACGTTACCTCATTGCTTTGGACTCATACAACCTAAACATGTACCCAAAAAAAAAAAACCCTTAAAATGTACACTTAATAGTAATGAGATCACTCTGATTGTGAACCCAATGATTTCAAATGTTGAATTTGCCTTGGTAGTGAATGTTTCCTTCATTTTAATTTGTTTGTCCTACTTTTCTATTTAATTCATTTTAAAAAGAATGATTTTTTTTTTTTTGACAACGCTTAAATTCTAACTTTCCACCCGATATGTTTAAGGCTACAAAATGAAAGGACATTCTGATACAATGCATCTTTAGTTTCTTAAAGTTCGTATTAAGTGAAAATCAGATTAAGAAATTACAATGAAGGGGTTAGCACATGTTTCAACTGATTTTTAGATAGGTATTTGCTGTTAAGGTTTCAGTTGAGGGACAACCATAACAATAGTGTATGGTCCTTGAACAAGACAGTTAACAGAAGGGGGCCAATAAGAGTGGGGAGAAAATAGGCCCCCTTTGCTTAATATTCAGGGCATTCAAAGTGGTGCCTCTAGTCAAACAAAATGAGATATTGACACTGATATAGTGCTTTCTCCGTTACAAAATACTTGCCACAATTTTAGCTAACATTTCAGAATGAATTTTTCATCATGTTGGTATAAGAAAAATTGTAATTTATTATTATTTTTATTTAGTTTATGAATATCTAAAGTTTAATTTTAAAATATCGGATTAACCTAATTTAATTTAATTTTAAGAATTCGTCAAATTATCTTTCGAGAAGTAAACCGTGACAACTATTATGTAATAGAGGGACTACTATCAAGGAAGGGGTGATAATTAAGGTTAGTTGCAATAGCAAGGAAAAGAATCCATGTGCATTATTTTGATTGTTGTAGATAAAATGATTATCCCCATATTGTTGGTCCCCATTTTCATGTATAATGGGGAATGGCTCAACTGGTTTTGATTTGGGGAATATGTGGAGAAGCTACAAAAAATAGGCATATGGTGGTTGAAGAGTCTATTTTCTGTTTTGGCTTTGGCTTAATTCTGAAAATTCATCAAGGAATTAATTACTCTGCATTGATGTTGAAAAATGAAATATTTTTTCTAAAAATTAATGATTTATACTAAGCCTGTCAAGTGGGTTGGGCTGACCCGGCCCTACCTGGCCCACTTAAAGGACCCGTCCCGATTTGATCCGGCCAGGTAAGCCCTAGGGCTTTAGGGTTTCGAGTCCCGGATCGGATATTTTTTTTAATTTGGGCTCAGTTAATCCGGCTCGGACCTAACCCGATCCAGGCCCGTCGATTAACCGACCCGGCCCAACCCGGATTCAATTTTTTTTTTTTTTAATTTTTGAGATTTGGGCCAAACTAGCCGTTGGCCCAACGGCTATATAGCCGTTTTTGGGTCCAAACGGCTAGTTTGGGCCCATTTCTTAAAAAAAAAAAAAATTACTTTAAAAATTATTTTTAATCCCAAAAAAATTCTATAAATACCCTACACCTTCAAATCATTTTTCACACAATTTTTCACTCTCTCAAATCTCATTCTCTCTCAAATCTCGATTCTCAATTCTCAAATATTCAATATATTTAATTTCTTAAAGTGTTCACTTTAATTTTTTAATTTTGCATTTACAAAGTACGAGCGAAAGTTTCTAAAGTTGCAACCTTCGGATACTTTCAAAATTTGGTATTGTCGTTCCATCTCTTACGTTTAATTTTTATTTATTGTATTAATTGTTTAATATTTAGTTTTATTATATTTGTGTATTTTGAATTTTTTTAGTTTAATTTAATTTATACTATGGATAAATTAAGAAACCTCGCTACTAAAGGTGTTAAAATTTTTTGTCCCGGAAGCAGCAGTGGTAGTAAAAAATGAATTACTAGCAGTAGAGGTAGTTCAAGTAGTAGATATACCCGTGTGTCTTCGCCTCCGGTACCATTTGGTACACCTTTTGAGGAAGAAATAGATGTAGGTGCTCACGATATGAATTATGTAGAAGCTCAGAAAAATTACGGTATATAAGAAGAAAATGAAGTAGCTGCGGTTAATTTAGACGAAAAAAATGAAAATATTGTTGAGACACCCGCAGTAGGAAATGCTAACGTTAGATCTAAATCGGTTAATCTCCCTCTCCGTCCTCCCCATGCCGCAAGATCTCGTAAAACAACTAGTGTTGCATGATAATTTTTTGAACGTATATCAGATACTGAGGTGCAATGCAATATTTGTCAACAAATATATAAGCATAGAAGCGGAGGCAGGCAAGAGGGTACGGGTACGTTAATAAGACATATAGGTGAAGCTCACGAAAGAGAATTAAATATTGCACGAGGTGGTGGGGATGTTGGTGGGCCAACGCAAACTAGAATGGACCCAGCAATCAGCCAGGTAACGAAGAAGTATAATAAATTGAGGGACCGGGAAGAAATAGCTAAAATGGTAGCTGTGGGTTGTTTGCCTTTTAGTTTTCCTTCCTTTGATGCCTTTATTCATTATATACAAGCAATTTATAATCCTATGTTTAATGGTATTCCTAGAAGTACTTGTCGGTCTGATATTTTTAGACTTCATTCACAATATTGTTTTTATTTATCAACATTGTTAAAAAATATTGAATGTAGATTATCCTTATCTTCTGATCTTGGTCGTGTTGTAAATAAAAATGATTATTTAATCGTTACTTGTCACTGGATGGATAGTAATTTTGTGATGCAAAAACGTATTCTTGCTTTTTTATATGATGAAGATCGTAAACATACTGGAGATTTTATTGCTGATTCTATTGTTAAAGTTGTCGGATATTATGGTATCAAAAATAAAATTTTATGTATTACTTTTGATAATGCTTCTAACAACAAGACTGCTATAAAAAAATTAAAATCTACGCTATCTCTGTCGTTGCCTGAAATTTTTCATATTAAGTGTGCATGCCATATATATAATTTAATTATAAAAGATGGTCTTGAGTTTTTTGAGCTTTATATTGAAAAAATTCGTCTTGTTGTTGGTTTTATTTAAGAAAATAATCGTAGATCGAGAATTAGAGAATTTAAAGTTAAATGTCAAGAAAATAGACTTACACCGATATTGATGCCTGAGGAAATTGATATTAGATGAAATTCTACGTATGATTTTTTAAAAACTTGTTATAAATATAGAATTCCTATTACATTAGCTTTTAACCAACATTGCGGCTCATTTGTTGATTCTGCTAATTGCATGCTACATGATTCTTATTGGGTTGTGATTAAGGATCTTGTTAAGTTTTTAGAAAAATTTTATGTTGCTACGGTTGAATTTTTCGGTGCTTATTATCCTACTGTTTGTAATAATTTGGCATATATAGCCGATATTTCTGGTTTGCTCAAAAAATATAAAAATAAAGAAGGTTATAAAGAAGTTGTTGGTGCCATATTTACTAAATTAAAAAAAATATTTTTTTCCGATTCTCCCTATTTACTTGGTTGGTGCTATGTTAAATCCGTGCATGAAATATAATAATATGTGCCACTTTAGTACTATTATTTATACTAACTTAGAAATAAATACTAACCATGATTCTGAACAAGTACAACCTGATTTGTGGACGGCTATGAATGATGCAAAGGATTACATAGAAAAATTATATAATCACTATGCTGATTTATTTGATTTAGCCGTACCTACAAATATCACTCCAACTGTCGCTCCTCATACTCCCGAGGAGCCATCATCTTCTAAAAGGCTGGCACATAGTGATTTTTCTGATTTCTTTTATGATTTAAATTGTTGGAACAGTGTTGATGAGAGAGCTTACACATCAACTTATCAGGAAGAGCTGAAATATTATCTTTGGTCGGCGCCAGAGGATCGCAGACGACGAATCAACACGTTGGATTGGTGGAGGAGTAATAAAACACAATATCTTGTGCTTTCAAGATTAGTTAGAGATATCTTGAATGTTCCAATGTCAATCATTGCATCAGAGAGCGCCTTTAGTCAGGAGCGACAACAGCTTGGAGACAACCGATACTCATTGGGAAGCAATGCAATGAATGTTCTAGTTTGCCTCAGAAGTTGGATTAGAGCGGAAAGAAGAAACCAAGGAATGGAACCGAAGCCGAGCGACGAGCTGAAACTTGAAGAAATTACGTCTTCACGGGAGAACTCAGCAGAATCAAGTCCAATGCATGATTTTGTCCCCGTTGACTTCGACTATCCTATGCAAGTTCCCATTAATATTAACATGCATGAGTTAGAAAAAATGATACATAATTTATAGATTTTTCATTTATGTAAATTATAAATTTTGGATCATTTTGCAATCAATAAAATTCTCCAAAATCATTCACTTCTTAGTCCTTACTTTTTATATTTTTTCATTTAATGATTTTAAATTTTAAATTGAATTTCTAGTTTTCTACTTTAAATTAAAAACTTACTTCTAATATATTATTAATTTACTACCAAGTATTATTAATTTATTATATTAAGTAGCATATAGAGTGTATATTTGTGATTATATCTTCTATGGACGTGTATATTTAACGTATACATGTGTATATGTTTTATAAATTAGTATATAAATATATTTATATATATATATATATATATATATATATATATATATATATTGTAGTATATTTAATTTAAAGTATTATATGTACATAGAATAGAGTGTATATATGTGATTATATCTTCTATGGACGTGTATATTTAACGTATACATGTGTATATGTTTTATAAATTAGTATATAACTATATTTATATATATTGTAATGTATATATATTGTAGTGTATTTAATTAGTAGTAGTATATATACATTGAATGGTGCGTATACATGTGTATATATCTTCTATAGATGTGTATATTTAACGTATACATGTGTATATGTTTTATAAATTAATATATAACTATATATATATATATATATATATATATATATATATAT
>NC_061120.1:203042561-203042862 GCF_002878395.1 Capsicum annuum
ATATATATATATATATATATATATATATATTGTAATGTATATATATTGTAGTGTATTTAATTTAAAGTATTACATATACATAGAATAGAGTGTATATATGTGAATATATCTTCTATACACATGTATTTTTAACATATACATGTGTATATGTTTTATAAATTAGTATATAACTATATCTATATATATTGTAATGTATATATATTGTAGTATATTTTATTAGTAGTAGTATATATACATTGAATGTATGCGTATACATGTGTATATATCTTCTATAGACGTGTATATTTAACGTATACATGTG
>NC_061120.1:203042962-203043612 GCF_002878395.1 Capsicum annuum
ATATATTGTAATGTATATATATTGTAGTATATTTTATTTAAACTTTAAAATAGTACATATATATTGGATGATGCGTATATATATGTAATTGTGTATATGTGTATATATTTTTTAAATTCTAATGTAGTATATACTATATATATAGTGTATATATATTGTTTAACGTATTTATAATGTACATAGGTGGGTATATATAATGTATATTGAAAAAAAGTTTTTTTTTATATATTTTTGACCGGGTTTGATCGGTTTTTTAATCGGGTTTGATCGAATTTAGGTGGGTTTGACCGGGTTGGGTTAAATGGGTCAGGTTAGGGTTGTTTTTAATTTTTTTTACTGTTGAGCCCGACCTGGTCATGCCCACTTAGACCCCAACCCGGATCCGGCCCACAAACCGATTAAATGACACGGGCCGGTTCCGGATTGGCCCGGCCCTAACAGTCTTAATTTATACTTGTTTTCTTCTATTTGATCAGGAAGTTAAAAAATATTTCTATATTATCTAGGCAAATACCAAGGGGTGGAGTGGGAGATAAGAGTGTGGGGATGGAGCTATGGGGGTGGGGTGAAAGACGGTAGGAGTGTATGAATAGGGGTGTTGGTGGATAGTATGAGTGTAGGATGGGAGCTTGGGGGAGAAGGGGGGGGGG
>NC_061120.1:203043712-203109289 GCF_002878395.1 Capsicum annuum
GGGAGCTTGGGGGAGAAGGGGGGGGGGGAGTGTGGGAATGGGGGCTATGGGGTGGGGGTGGAGGGTAGGAGTGCTATTGGGATTGTGGGGAGGGGGGGAAGGGGTGAGAGGGTAGCAGTGTGGGGCTGGGGGGTAGAGGGTTGGTGGGGTGGGAGCTATGGGGTGTATAAAAGGGTGGGAGGAGACAATTTAATTAAATCTATCCTATCCTATTTGTTATTTCTACTTCGGAAAAATGTTATATATATTTTTGGGTTATTTATACTCTTGTCATCTAACATTGGATATATTTATACCTCCGAATTATTGAAAATGGTATGTATATATCCTTCAGTTCAATAATGTGCGTCATATGTCCTCGTCAAAAAGGAATTAACTCATTTTTCCGTAGCAATTTATGTCCTGACATGCGGGCGAAATGTTCTATGTTCTACCAGCGGAGTTGAAAGCTAGTTTCTCCCATACCTATTTCTTGGCGAACCAAAATCAATGCGGTCAAAGAACATTCTTTAAGATGAGGACACGTGGGCAAAACTCGCTTCTAACGCCGGCTGTAGAACATTTCCCCGACAAGTCAGGGATAAATTGCTAAGAAAAAATATATTAATTTCTTTCGAACGAGGACACATGGTGCACGTCATCTAACTGAAGGATATATACAATATCATTTTCAATACCTAAAATTAGATAACAAAGGTATAAATAATCCAAAAATATAATGGAGCATATTCACGTATCATTTTCAATAGTTTAGAAATATATATAACTTTTTTCGTTTCTACTTTCAAGTCATTTTCTCATTTAAACTTACTTTTTGAAATGAATCGATTCTCTAAAAACTTTGACTAACCAGAATGAAAAAGTTGAGAATTCTTTTCTCCATACCAAACACACCCACAACTTGACCATTTTTTTTTCCTTTAGGCAAATTCACTATTCGAAACTCATTAACTCGGTTAATTTGAATTCATCTCAGACAAATTATTAAAGAGTTAAATGCATGCTTCCCTATCAAGACGTTGTCCATTTTAATTAATAAATTAATAAAGAGCTAAGCGTTCCTTATCAAGACGTTATTCATTTTCATTATCACTATTGAGTCTCGTGAGTAAACATATAGTATAGATATAAATGTACATAAAGGCTATTAGTCACATGGGGTTTTTCTTCCATCTCTTATTATTTGGAGGCTTAGTTTCTGCTACTCTTTTCTCTTAATTTATGTGACAATGATTTATTTGTAAAAGAGAAAAATAGATTTTTACAATTGGTGATTTAAATTAAAATAACTCATGAATTTATATGATTATAAATTATATTTATAAGAATATAATAAAAAGTTTTAGGTGAAATTATTTATAAATAAAGAAAGGATGATCATCCTTCAAATCAATTACCGATCATTGTTTTGATAAGTTATTACCTCACCAACTAGCTAATCAGACGCGAGCCCTCCTCGGACATATTTCTTCTTTTGTGTTTCCGGTTGTTATTCTCCTCCACTTGCTAAATTCTTATGTGTTACTCACCTGTCTTTCATTGAAAACATTACTTTTTGTATTTTCCGTTTGACCTGCATGTGTTAAATCGATAATATTTTTGTTATAAAATAAAATAAAAGTATAACATATAAATTGAGGAGTTAATAACCCAAATAGTCAATCAACTATGGATTTTTATATCACAAAGTTATTAACTTTGATCTTTACTCTGAAAGTCACACAACTATTATATTTTTACCTAAAAAGTCACTCAACCTATTTAATTATTTTTTAAAATAAAATTTACTTAAGTGAAATTTTAATTTAAATATGAAATTCTGAAAAATAAAAGAGAACCTATTAATGATCCCTTTATCCTTTTCCTTAAATCAAAGCTATTAGAGTATTCACGTTCAGCCTCCATTACAATGCTTCAGCTGTTTGAAAAATTTCAGAACCATAAGTCAATTAGTTCTCTGGTTGACTTAAATGTGTACAAATCAGTTTCATTTTTTGTAATAGCCTTGAGCTTGAAGAGCAATAATCATATGACTAACTTAATTTGACATCCACCTTTTGGCAACTCCAGAAGACATCATTAGTTTATTTATCAACTGTATTTCTTAAGTTAGGAATGCAACCAAATGTTGGACTATACTTACTAGAGTGATCTTATTGGCATGAAGGTGTTTGCCGGCATCACGTAACGTCCTAGACAATGGATCTTTAGGAAGGTAGATATTTTTCTCTAAGCGATCTTCTTTTACATGCCGGTGGTCTCGTAATATTTTGTGCTTTCAACTTAACAGGAGCTCTTTTTCGAGCTAAAGAATAAGCAGTTGATCTCCTGAATAGCATACTCATGCCTTTGAGTGTCACTTTCTATGGTGATACGGGACAAATGACCATCTTATCTTTTGATGACATGTTTAGAGGACAACATATAGAGGCTCAAGACTTCGTCACCTTGAGGATGCGAGAACATGCATGGAGAACCCGTTTTGAGCATGCCATTAAACAAACTTGTGTGTGGAAGATTGCGTGGGGGCTTACATTTGATGCCAATTCGAGACTACAAGTTTTGAAGTGTGACCCCATGGTTTTGGAGCATTGAAGAAGCACCCTTTATTAACGGTATTTTGGGGTGTGCACATGTTAAAGAAACAACCCATGATCTCCCCTTTCATTAAGGGTATTTTGGTCCATTCTATTATGTAATAAGCTAGGCTATATATAGTCTCTTATTAAGTTTTTTTCTCTTTAGTTGTTTAATGATGAATGTATGAAATATTGAAAATCCTCTCTCTTGAGAGTAGACCACCTTAGTGTGGTTCTTAACTAGGACTTGGATTAGCCATTTAGTTTAGGGCTTGGAAAAGCCAATATTGTTCTTTGCTTAGAAACGGTGGATCTTGAGGTGAGTTGATTCCCTTGGTGGGCACCGTAAGAACTTAGTGCTTTTTAATGTGATTTGTAGAGGTTTTAGAGTTTGATACACTCATTAGTTGCTACATTTCGTATTCTCCTTGTGTCAAGTTATCTATCTTCTTTATTGTTAAGCTTATGTTTGCTTCCTTGTGTGTTTTGTGTCTTGCTTGTTACCGGTGTTTGCGGGTCACTTGTGGACTATTTTGAGCTTGTAGATACCGTGTGGTATCATTTGGTATCAAAGCCATCATTGATTTCGTTCCCACGAGATCAATCTTGGGCTGGCTATCTTGAAAAATCACAAAAATAGTGTTGGAAAAACTGAAAAAGGCAAAAAAAAAGTAATCTGTCCTGTTTTTGTGTTTGGGCCGAGATTTGAGGCTTGGTTTTCTTGTGTTTTTTGTGTGTTTTGTTGTTTCTAGTGTTAGTCCCTTCTTCACTAACACTAATAGAGTCTACATCTAAATTTTGAGCTAAATCCAAGTGGTTCTTGAATGTTGGAAGGTTGTTGATATTGTTGTTGAAGATTGGTGGCTGGAAAAATATTTTGTTGATGTTGTTGTTGAAGATTGGTGGCTGGAAAAACATTTTGTTGATATTGTTGTTGAAGATTGGAGCTTGAATATGTGTTGTTGATGTTTGGGAGGTCCAACATTAACCTTAGAACTCTAAAATTCAAAGTTGTGTTCGTAGTGTTCTTGGTGTTCTTTAACATCTTCATATCTTGTTGAAGAGAAAGTGGTTTGTTTGATCTAAAATCAAAGAAGAAAGAAGGTGTGGTCTTGTTAGTCTTGAAACACATTTTAAGACTATTATAAAAGAGTAAAGAGGGCTAAAAGACTTTCAAAAGGTCTTATTACCAAAAGAAAGAAAGGGGTCTTCCCAAGACCTACAAAAGAGGAAAGGGGGACAAAGGCTTCAAAAGGTGTTTTGCCAAAAGGGTGAAAGAAAAGTCAAACCTTTTATTTGAACATTGAAAAGCCTCTAAGTCTTGTTGTTTCCCTCCCAAAACCGAAAATACACTCTTCCAATTGAACATTAATCAATACAAATTGAAAACAAGAAAAATATTTTTCAAAACTTTCGATAATTTTCAACAACCAATGAGAGGCTTCCCCGTCATCACCGAAAGTGCTTAAGCTCAAAATTTTTAGATTCTTAATTTCATTTTATTGTTTTATTAGTTTCATGTCTTGATTCTAGAATTAATTAACAACTAGTAATTACCTACTTAGTTGTAGATTAATTGTTGAATCCGTTTCTTTCGTGTCTTCGTTATTTATGTGTTTTTCTCATTTTTAACTCGTAGTTTCTTTGTTTCAAGTTCGTAAGTAAAATTTATTTTTGTGTCTTGAGTTTATCAAACAAGAATCCATTTCGGCCGCCAAGTAGAATTGACATCCTATTGACTATCGGAGTATAAGCAACTTTCAATATTCGCAGCTCCAATTGTAAGAATCACAAAGGTGGGTGTATACGAGTGTTGGTGAGGATCTTTTACTATTAATCTTGTTTGTTCATTGTGTAGGTAAAAAGGTGATATAAGGGGAACATATCTTCAATAGACGGGGATTATCGTGGCTACAACATGGGAGACTATGATTGTTGTGAGGGGTTTTATGGCTACGAAGTTGAGGGAGATTTCGGAGGCTATGAAAATAGCCATGATCAAAACTTAGGCAGATTTGAGAGTTACGGTTTTAAGGGAGAAAATGAGGTGAATGAAGTGCCTAGTGCTTATGGTGAACTTGGAGATGATGTAGGACCTCGTGATGGATCTTATGATGACATTGAGGCATGTGAGGAGTCTTACACTTCTCACTCCAAACCTAGATTTGGTGTAAGATATAAACCTTTCATTCGCAAAGCTTATGAAAGCTATGATGAGAGTACACGTGAGAAGTATGAAGATTCATATCCTCCACCTTGTAGTACTTCTTATCAAGGTCGATATAGTATGAATGGTTATACTAGCTCTAGTGGAGGTTGTCCAATGAGAAGAAAAGGGTTTGCATCTCTAAAATCGAGAGGTACTCGTGTGCATTACAATATTGATCCGAGAAGGAGTGTACACTCCAGAAAGGTAACCATTTGTGGTATACCGGGCTGCCTCGCTGTGTTAAATGATAGGTACTATAGAAACTACATCCTTCCATCCATGGTTGACTACTTGGGGTTGTTTTACGAGCCTTTACTTGTTCCATACTTCTTAGATGGGTTTAAGGTTACCAAGAGGGTCAAAATTGTCTTCTCCCAATTTGAATACCATGAGGAGGTGTGGTGCGTTATTCTTCCATTGACATACGATCATATATGCTTAGGTGCCGATTGGTTTGCACAACATAGAGTTTCAAATATGCAAAATTGGCCTAATATTGTAAGAGATAGGTGCCTGAGCCGCAAAGAGAAGTGAATACTTACTCCAATCCGAATTCTTATGAGAGATAAAAAATTGAGAGAAGTAAGGGTGTGCAAGGTGGTAATCCAAGAGTGGAAAAAGAAGAGGTTGTGTGGAGCGAAGTTAGGGGATTGCCACCAAACCGAGCTAACATTGTTTGTCCTTCTATTTCTAAGGACATTTGTGTAGGTACCGAAATGGCAAGTGAAGGAGAGCAATGCCGAAGTGAAGTTGCTGCCCAAGCTTGTGGAGGACCTTCACAACATAGCAAAAGAGAGTCGACTCAAGAACTTCAAGGTAAAATAGCTAATTTTTACACTTTTGTGCATGTGAATAATAATTGTGTGGCTAGTAGCCTATTGAGTGCGAGTAGTAGCTTACTTATTTGTGAGTCTAATGATTCCTTTCCTTTTGTTGATGATGTACATGTTGTGAGTGTGGATACACTAGTTGATCCTATTGATGACCAAATTGACTCTTCTTGTGAGATCAATTTATGTCCACCTAGTGTTGAAGCCTATATGTTGAACGAAAGTACATCGTCTTGTGTAGTTGGTGTTGATCAACCTATTTGTGAAAATTGTCCACCACTTGAGTATGTGCGTGATGTGATTAATCAAACTCAAGTGAGTGAAGTATTTGAAAAAGTTGGTCAACAAAAGGGGAGTGAACCCGAGAGCTATTCTTGGGACAATTTTGTACTTGAAACTGCTTTGAAACTTGATATTGATCTTTTAGAGAGTAAGGAACTTGCTTGTTCCAAATCTGCCCGTGGGTTGGGTCATGCACTTTTTAGGTATAATGTCTTGTTTGAAAATGATATAAACACTCCTAATGAGCCTAGTGGTGAAAAAGATGGTATAGCTCACCTTGGAGGCTATAGCCTATATGTTAACCCACTATGGTGTGACAATATTCCTCCTAAAGATGGAAATCTCTTCTTGGAAGATGAGAGTACTCTTAAGGTAAGGAATGTGTAGTCTTGGAAGTTACTCCTTCTACTTTATGTGACTTTATTGTTGAGACTACTCATGGTGATGATTGAAAAAATAGTAGTGAGTACACACATGAGGGCACCTTAGTAGAAGTCGACTTGAGTAATACTTTTCTCTACTCTCTATTTTCTTTCGATGATATATATGCTATTGTAGAGAGTATGTCATTTAGTTTGGGTGGAGACCACAGGAAAAGAGAGTGTTGTCTAGACCCGTGTCTATGGCCACTCTTCCCTTTTGACCCCTGTGCCAAATATGGAAATGGTGATGTTAGTGCACCCAACTTGTTGCTTGGTCTACATGACAAGCAAAGTGTTACTCTTGGTGAATCCCATAACCAAATCCTCCGTACATCTTTCATTGAGTTTTTAATATTTCATTCAAAGGATCCTTGGTTATATTGCAAATATGTGCAACCTTGGCATGTTGAGATGAATTGTTGTGCTAACCCTAACCTTCATGCCATGAGGAGTTTGTATTTTTTTGTCTTCTCTTCGGTTTTACAAGGTTTGGATTCGAGGTCGAATCCTTTTTGAGAAGGGAAGGATGATACGGGACAAATGATCATCTTATCTTTTGATGACATGTTTAGAGGAAAACATATAGAGGCTCAAAACTTGATCATCTTGGGGATGCGAGAACGTGCATGGAGGACCCGTTTTGAGCATGCCATTAAATAAACCCGTGTGTGGAAGATTGGGTGAGGGCTTACATTTGATGCCAATTCGAGACTACAAGTTTTGAAGTGTGACCCCATGGTTTTGGAGCATTGAAGAAGCACCATTTATTAAGGGTATTTTGGGGTGTGCACATATTAAAGAAACAACCCATGATCTCCCCTTTCATTAAGGGTATTTTGGTCTATTCTACTATGTAATAAGCTAGAATATATATAGTCTCCTATTAGGTTTTTTCTCTTTAGTTGTTTAATGATGAATGTATGAAATATTAAAAATCCTCTCTCTTGAGAGTAGACCACCTTAGTGTAGTTATTAGTTAGGGATTGGATTAGTCATTGTAGTTTAGGGCTTGGAAAAGCCAATATTGTTCTTTGCTTAGAAATGGTGGATCTTGAGGTGAGTTGATTCCCTTGGCAGTCACCGTAAGAACTTGGTGCTTGTTAATGTGATTTGTAGAGGTTTTAGAGTTTGATACACTCATTAGTTGCTATATTTCATATTCTCCTTGTATCAAGTTATCTATCTTCTTTATCGTTAAGCTTATGTTTGCTTCCTTGTGTGTTTTGTGTCTTGCTTGTTATCGGTGTTTGCGGGTTATTGCGGGTCACTTGTGGACTGTTTTGAGCTTGTAGATATCGTGTGGTATCATATGGTATCTGAATTTTGTCAAGCTAAACAAACTTATCTGAACAATATACATCATCATTGTTATTATATGAGATAAAGAAACAACCAATTATTTTAACTATGTTAGAAGAGATATACCCAATTACCCCCTGAACTATATCGAACAAGGCTATGATACACCTCAACTTAAAGGGGGTCCTATTACTGAACTAATTAAAAGTGTAATTTTGACACCCTTAGTGCCTACGTGGTACCTACGTGGCACATGTGTGGCTCACACGTATGCACCACGTAGGCACTAAGGGTGTCAAAATTACACTTTTAATTAGTTCAAGGAGGTAATAGGATCCCCTTTAAGTTGAGGTGTGTCATACTCTTGTTGGGTATAGTTCATTGGGGTAATTGGGTATTTTGCAAAATTTACAACATTGCAATTAAGAAATTGGTAACTTAAAGATATTTACATCAAGAAAAGTTAACACCAAATAATGGTGAACCGTTGATAATTTCTTAAAGAAAAGTAGTAGTAAAGGGTAAAGATAATTTCTTAAAGAAAAGTAGTAGTAAAGGGTAAAGGATAGAAGGGTCATTAAATTGGTTCTCTTTTATTTTTTAGAATTTTATAGTTAAATTAAAATTTCACATAAATAAATTTTATTTTTAAAAAAGAATTAAATAGGTTGAGTGATTTCTAAGTAAAAATTGTATAGTTGAGTGATTTTTTGAGTAAAGATCAAAGTTAAGTGACTTTATAAGATAAAAATACATAGTTGAGTGACCATTTGAGTTATTAACTCATAAATTGAGACATGAGTGTATAAGATTATGTCGGTAAAGGACTTGAGGGAAAAATCTTTTAATAACTCCATACCATCAATTCATTTACTCTTCCAAGTTACATATTCTTATTTTTGTGCCAAGAATGTCAAATTTTATGATGAAAAAAGGGGGGTGGGTGGGGGGTAGAAAAATATTTTAGACGGGAAAATTAGATGTTATTCATTTAAGTTCGATTATTATACGTGGGGACCAGTATTTACAAACTGAAAAAGATGGGTTTGAGTATTAGTTACTCTTTGTGTTTCAAAATAAATGATGTTTTTATCTTTTTTTGTTTCAAAATACGTAATATTTTTACATAACAAAAAATAATAATGTTTTTCTTTTAAAATTATCCTTATTTTTTATACATGGAATTTTACACCATTAAAAATCAACGTTCAAGCTAAAAATATCACTTATTTTAAAACGAAAGAGAGAATTTTTTCAATATTCTATTTGGTGTCTTATAGTAGTACTTTTTTTAAACGGTCCTAACTAATCCATGTAACGCGCCATAAAGGGAAAACTGAAAAACATCCTTACTAGATTTTTTAACTTCTCAAAAGTCGAAATCAAAACCATTAATTAAAAATAAAAATAGCGTAGTCATCTCAAGAGAACTCTGGAAGATGAGCACCATTTACTTGGCTAGGGATATAGACATCTAAAAGGTAGTACTTCCATTCGTTTCGATGAGAAACATAATAAGTACCCAGAGCTTTTAATTACGAAAATGATATCATCATTTATAATTAGTAATTATAATATTATATTGCATTAAGTTGGTACGTTGAAAAAAAATGAATATTCTAGTGCTGGACAACTCTTTTCATGCAAATTGCCAACAAAAAACCAGATTAGATGTTTGCATATATGCAACTCATAGATGCTAAAACGGAAATTAGGATAGCATTAAGTTTGAAATTATAATTATCTTATTTTTTAAAACTGCTATATACGTAATATTGAAAAAGTAATGTTATAAGGAGAATTTTATGTAAAAATTTAAAAGATTGGGGCTATATGTAATAATAATAAAAGTTGGAATTGGAGTTGAAAAATTGTGAAAATACCAAAAACCTGTTTTCTCTATTCAGAAAATTTTCCGAAATTATTTTCCGAATTTTCATGGCCGAACACCACAATTTTCAATTCCAAATTTTTTTTTCAAAAAAAAAAGATTAAAAATTTCATGGCCAAACGAGCCCTTAATCCCTATTTGGGTGTGTTTGGTATGATGAAAAATATTTTTGATGGAAAATATTTTCCTAGAGAATGTTTTCATAGAAAATAAGTTGGTATTTTACTTAATTTTTTATGTTTGGTTGTTGAGTGAAAAATATTTTTCAAAAAATATTTTATGGTGTTTGGTTGGTGAATAGAAAATATATTTTTTTCTACCTAAATTTTAATTTTACATGAACGTGTGATCCTCTAATTAAAAATATAATATATTTTCTTAAACATAATATTTAACTACACATTTGTAGTCATTCGGTCAGTTTGTATGAGATGTGACATCAACAATTATACATTCATTTGACCAAATTTAGAAAATAATGTAATTTTTTATTACGTATTAATAAAATAAATTTATAATTACGTATTTTTTATTTTTTTATTTATTAAAAAGTAACTTCTTAAAACTATTTGTGAAAGAAAAAATCAAAAATAGTGAGTTAGGTGGTATTTGATTTGACAAAATGAAGCAATAATTTTTTAATTTTTTTTTTGATAAAAAATGTAATAAAAGGTTATAATTTATAAATTGTAATAAAAATTTTTAATTTATAAAAGTTTAAAAATTTATAAAATTTAATTTATAATTTTGTTTAAAAAAACTCAATGTACTATCACATTATTTCTTTATGTCAAATCATGTAAAATGTAATAAATTATTATGTTTTATAAAAAATTTGTAAAACATAATAAATTATTATGTTTTATAAAAAAATTTTGTAAAACGTCATAATTATTACTATGTTTTACTAAAACTTTTTACTGTATACATCCGCTATCAAACTGTTAAAAAAAGGTATAAAACATAATAAATTATTACGTTTAATCTATTTTGGTAACTTATTAAATAACTGACCTATTTTGGTTACTTTATTCATATTTTGGTTTATTTTGGTTCCAAGTTTGCCTAAGTCACATCTCAATATTTTCTAGAAAATGATTTCCCTTGACCTATGAGGGAAGTCATTTTCTTTCAAATGGTGGAAAATGAGTTCTTTTGAAAAATATTTTCCCAAGGTTTTATTACAATCAAACAAGGAAAAATAGGAAAATATTTTTTAGAAAACATTTTTCATCATACCAAACACACCTAGTAAGAAAATTATTTAGTGTATAATTTCAATGGAGAAGTTTTCCCTCCGTCTCAAATTATTTATAGTAGTATTTTTTATTACTCGCCTAGTAAGAAAATTTATTAGATAAAATTTTGGTTATTTTACTCATATTTACGAAATTAATAGTCTTAAATATTAAGATGATATATATATTTTTAAGGACAATAAATATTTTGAGACGATGAGAGTATTAACTTGCTTAAGGAACTTAATGTTCATCCACAAGAGCATAAATTAATAAAATAGGTCAGTTCGGTGCACTAACTTTCGCTATACACTAGACATGGTGGACCTATGACCCTTTTTTTGGTACTCCGACACTCGTTAAATTGACACTAGGTATAATTATATAAAAAAATGCATAAAAATTGTCATAAGACTTAGAAAAACACCCAGTAAATCAAGAAGACAGTCTAGTGTTTTAATTTTTAAAGGAGAACCTTAAAATTTTTGACAATAATACGTGTTCGAATCTCCTGAGCACCCACGACCCCTAAATCCTTAGTCCTCCACAGGGATGACTCAAGGGTAAGGCTAATAAAACGTTTGCATCATGCCTCTAAAATTTTGAGGCCTAAAAAATTTTAAGAGTAAATTTTATGACTTCAACTTCACTTGAAATAATAATGAAGATTGTGAAATACGTTTAAAAAAATTGTTCAAAAAAAAAAAAGTAAAGAAAGAAAACACTATCTAATTTACTAGAAATATTTTAGAACTTTGAATTATAATAACTCAAACTTTGTATTAATAATAAAGTTTTAACAATAACATCCAAATTAATGTATATTGAAAATAAATGGCTAATATCTTATTAACTAGAATAAATTATTACTTTTATTAATAATCTTATTGAAATGTGAAGCTAAAGGTTATGTGTCTATTAAAAATACTACGCCAAAAACAATTAATATGCAAGAATAAAAAAGATAATTCTAAATTATTACAATATATTTTATATATATGTATATATATTTTATTAAAGTGTGACTTTAGACCACTAATTTTATTGAGACGGAATGATCCGCCACTATCAGGAGGACAAAAAGAAAAGCTAGGGTGGTCTCATCATATTGTTAAATACAGATATATTTAGTGAAACACATTGCTAAATGTAGATATATTTAGTAAATATAATGATATATAATAAATGTAAGAAATTATTTAAGTATTTTTTTCTTAAAAAAAAAAGATTATTATTGTTATATTTTTTATTCTTTTTTGTAAAAGATTATTATTGTTATATTTTTATTCAAATTATTCTGTATAAGCTAAAGTTTGTATTATTTAATATTTTGAGTCTAATGTTGCATTGTCGATGCAGATTATTTATGCATCAAGGAACCTAATGTTGACCAGATCTAGAAATATGTCAAATAAAGTAAATTTTGGATTGTTTGATTCATAGTCCATAGAGTAGCTACTTGAAATTAAATTACAAAAATTATGTTTATATAAACAAAATTTATATCTTAATTTTATAAATAAATATCTACTTTGGATCACTTCACATATATAAACAAAATTTATATCTTAGTTTTATAAATAAATATCTACTTCGGATCACTTCACATACAATAGGCCGGAGTTCTGATATTATGGCATGAGTTTGGTTGCACTTAAGACATTTTTAACATGAAGTTCAGATCAAATTTAAAATATAAGTTTCATATATCATTAAAAATAAATTATAATAATCGATTTTCTAAATAACAACAAACCTAAGATTTTTGTTTTGCAATATTTTTTCTTGATTTTCGAATTTTTCAGCAACACCATTTGATTTGGATTTACTTTTATATTCAAGGATCAAGATCATTTCTTTAAAAGATTATACTTCAATTATTATAAGTGTCAAAAATATTATATTATACTTCAATTTTATTGAAATATTATACTTCAATTGTTATAAGAGGAGGACGAAAAACAAAGCAAGTTAATTTTTTCTAATAAAATCAATACATATTAAATGGGATCGACCAAATAGGGTATTTAGTAAAATAATAATGGAGAAAAAACATAGATTTCGATAGTTTGGAGTTTAATTATATTACAGAATATGTCGATATTTTATACAAGTGCTGAAAATTTTAATTTTTGGATCTGTCTAGATACATAATTAACTCTCAATATATCCACCGAATACATTTTTTCCTTTGTAAAGATACGTAATTAGCTCCCAATATAGTTTTTTGTTTTTGGGTTTGTCGAGATATATAATTAGCTTTCGATACATCAAACGAAGATTCATAATTAGTTGAAATTCTTGTAATTACTTTGTAAGGGTGAGAATTTGTATGAATATAATAAGTTAAGGTGTATGTTTATGTTATTTTTTGAAATAATTGTACTTAGAAATTCTTGATCAAAACTTTTAGTAGCCGTTGACCATGAAAACTAAAAATTTTTGAAGTAGGAGTTAGCCATGTCTTTTTGAAAGATTTTTTTAGACTTTTGAAAAATCTTTTTTAAATATGATTTTATGCCCCCAACTTTTAAAAACTATCAAAATCACCCAACTACCAATTTACCTACTAACATACAATCAAATGTGATTCTTATATGTAGACACTTTCATTACTCGAATCAAGTTTGCATTAACAAAGAAAATAGCACTCGAGAACAAAGATTGACAACTAATGACTCTCTTAGCAAGCATCATAACTACAGGAGATAGAATAATTGATTTGGATCATTTGTTTAGACGCATCATTTATTTTTTGATTTGGATCTTCACTAGGTCCGGGCTTGTTTTCAAATAATTTTTCAGTTTTTCCAATTGCAAGAATTAACTCTAGTTGTTGAAACAAAATTGAAGAAATCTAATGCAAAAATGTTCAATCAGTCGAAACGCAAAAATTGAAGAAAGATAATGCAAAAATACAAAGATTGAAGAAAGATAGAGTTGAAACAAAATTGAAGAAAGATAATACAAAAATGTCTTAGATGCAATCTCAGCCGAAAGATGGTGATATTTTTATATTAATCATTGTTCAATCAGTAATTATGCAAAAAAAAATCATCATTAATTGCATCAATGACTAAACACTTAAAACTTTTAAACATTATGAGGGCTTTGTGTAAAAATTTAAAAATTTGGGATTATATATAATAATAATAAAAATTAAAATTGGAGTTGGAAAATAGTGAAAACAACAAAAATCTGTTTTCATTTTTCAGAAAATAATTTTGGAATAATTTTTTGAAATTTTCATGGCGAAACACTACAACTTTAATAAAGTGAAAAAAAAAAAAGTATAAACCACATATATACCGCATAAAGTGAAACTATTCACATAATCTCCCTTGAAATTTTCTCTCTCCCTATTATGCTAAATATTGTCATATATTCAGATGGTTGTTATACATTCGTCGAATGTATAATAAATCTGATTTGCCTACAATTATGGGATTGGAAATCAGTAAATATCTTCCTACTCCTTAAATTACGTCATTTAATAACCTAATGTTAATTATAGTATGAGTTAAAATAGTAACTGAAATTTGAATTTTAAAAGAAAACTCTTAAACATTACTTCTAATTGTCTTCTGTCTGATTTACGATTCTTAAAAAAAAATCTTTGTTCGTGATTTCTTGTGGAAAAAAAAGATGAACATCCCAATATTGTTGCATCATTCTGATGTTTGGGAGACGGAAATAAGTTTTAAAGCATACAAAAGTGATGCCATTGTTATTTCAGAAAGTATTAACTTTTTGAAATTGATTGTGACAATCACGATGGAATTGGGTATTGACGATGTTCGAAAAAAATTGAAGTTAAATACATCATTGATGGAAATTCTTCTCCAATTATCATAAAAAATGATAATGGAGTGAAGGTTTAAATAGAGTTAAAGAAATAATGTTTTGGGCTTGTAAATTTTTCGCTCTGTATAACAACTTCCAACAAATCGATTAAGGATATCGAGTTTGATACCGAAACTGGGGCTGTAATATGTATTGAAGGTAGTGAATCTAATTCGGTTTCTTTAACTGTTGTTGAAACAAAAAATCAGTATTCATTAGACGTTCCAGAATTAAAGTTAATAATTTCATTACTGATTACAAGAACATTTAAATAAAAGTTAACCAGCTTTATAAAGATAAGCAAACTTTGGTATCGGTTATGCCAAAATATGCAATATCGAATGGCTTCAACACCTTTACTAAATGATTTGACAAACAAAGGTATGGAATAAATTATTATTTTTTATTTGTAGATGCTGTAAAAGATGTTGTTGTTTTGTAATGGCCTTTGTTAATGGAGTTTTATTGTTGACTTCAATTTTTGATTTTTGCTGTTTGCACAAAATGGAGCATCATTTACAATGTATAATATGTCATCATACATTCATACGAATGTATAATAAAACTGTAACAGTTTAATTATGATATTTTTATTCAAATGATTGATTTTATATGTATGTTAATAAATTGACAACATGTTTTAAAATGTTACTGCAGCTATGTGTTACACTGTTGTGTCAAAGATTGCAAATGGGTGCTGAAGGCGTATTTGATGAATCATTCAAATATTTTTGTGATAAAGACATTTGATTTGGAACATAATTGCAGCCTGAGTGATAAAGTACTGAATAATTTGGTTGCAACAATAATTTTTGTCAGTGAATTTACTGCACCAAAGTTAATTAATTACAAGAGAATACACACACCGACGAACATAATTGAAGAGATGAAGACCGTCTACGATGTTGATATTAACTGCATGATGGCTTGGCGGGCAAAAGAAAAGGTAATTGCGATGCTTAGAGGTGTACCAACTGATGGATATAAAAAAAATACCCCGTTATATATATATATATATATATATATATATATATATGTTGAACCAGGTTTATCCTGGATCATACATTCGGATGCATAAGGTATTAGATAACGAGTTTAAATACTTGTTTATTGCCTTACATCCCATAATTAGGTGGTTCGAATTTTACCGTCCAGTAGTAGTTGTAGATGGTGCACATTTAAGTGGGCCATATCAAGGAACGTTTGTATCGGCGAGCACTCTTGATGGTGCAGGTATTATACTTTGAAAAATTTATCTTTGGTAATTCATCATTTTGCATGTATTCTGGCTGATTATACGTTGCTCTTGTATGTATAATAAAATTTGAACTTACTTAATGAGTACATATATTACTGATCTACGCCTTTTATTTTGTATTATTGTTTTTTCTATAAAGTAGATGCTAGTTTCTGTTTAAACAACCTTATAAATTGCATATTCATTTTAAAATCGAATAAGTAAAATTTAAGTAGATTTTGCTTTGTGTGATATGTGTATGATTAACGATTATATGTTATGGTGTAAGTATGATGTTGTAAAATACCCATATTTTTTTTTTATCAATTTTACGTTTAATGTCTGATACATTTACTAATAATTAAATGTATAATTTCCTAACAACGTGTTTACAATGTAAGATGTATTGTTATACGTTATTAAAATGTGTGATGTTATTTTATTTTAGTTGTTTTCAATTAGGTGATAAAGGTGGAAAAACATGTATGATGTCATGTATTAAATAAATCTAAAATAATTAGAGACCTGTTTAATGGTGTACATATATTATAGAACTGCACATATTATTTTGGTTTTTTTGTTTAGGATGTATTCTTCCATTAGCTTATGGTGTTGTGAATTCGAAAAATGACAATTCGTGGACTTGATTTTTTCATCAATGTAGAGAAGCATTTAGAGAATGGGACAACATGTGTGTTGTATCGGATCGAAAAGAGAGTATCATAAAAGGTGTGAGCATTATTTACCCTAATGTCCCCCATCTAGCATGTATTTGACATTTATGAAAAAATATTTGTAAATATTTTTAAAAAAGTAAAGCTAGACTTAGTGGCCTTTATTATTCCATGACTAAAGCTTATAGAAAAGAAGATTTTGATTACATTATGTCAAAGGTTGGAAAGGTTGATCCAAGGGTTAAGAAATATCTGAAAAAAGCTGGATATGATAAATGATCTCGATGTCACTCCCTGTTAATAGAGGTAGAATGATGACATCTAATATAGCTGAATGTATTAACGATTATTTGGTAAAGCTTAGAGTACTTCCTATTTTAGGTTTCCTTGAAGAAGTTAAGATTCTATTTGTTGCATGGAATTATAAGAACATTGAAATTGCATCTTATACAAACACCACGCTCCGGAGAAGATTTCAAGAAATACTAACTGATAATGGGATTAAATCATTGCGGATGACGGTATGCATTATGATAGTTATATCTCCTTTATATTTGTTATTAATTTGTATGTTTTTAACTGTATAAAATTAATCATTGCTAACAGGTTAAGGCAGCTGGTAGTTATCTGTACTGTGTGTATGAATCAGGAAGGAGGTACATTGTTGATATTGATCATGGCACGTGTAATTATTGTCGGTATTAAATTGATAGAATTTCATGTGCACACGCAATTATCGTTTTGAAGAGTATAAATGTTGATGTAAAAGAGTATGAACGTTACTGCTCAGAATTGTACAGGCCAAACACCATTGTGAAGACGTATGAACTCCCCATAGTTCCTATGCCAGACATGAAAGACTGAATTATTCCACAATCTGTTGATGCCGAAGAAGTTTTTCCACCCAAATACAAAAGATCTCCTGGGAGGCCAAAGAAAAGAAGGCATTTGAAATCTAGTGAATCACTTACTGCAAGTTCAAATCATTGCGGTAAATGCGGGTGTGCAGGCCATAACCGTAGGACGCGCGGTTTCTTCCCAAACAAAAGTTGAAGATTTTATTTTATTGTTCTAAATGCTAATTGTTAGTTTGGTTATAACTACAGAATATCATTTTATTTAGATTTTTGTTGATTTGCTTGTTGAAGTTTATTTTATGTTTTTAATTGGTATGTGATTTTTTGTTATTACTTAATGTTTGACATTTTCGCAATCAATTAATACAGTTTTGAAATATCATATTTTTTGACTTTACTGCTCATTGTTGTAACGTATTAATATGCCATTATAATGTATAGTACATTTAACATTAACCTATCTTATATATATTAAGTATGCTATACTATTATACATTAACAACATGTATGATATTAAAGTAAATGCTTTTAAAAAGCATAAGAACTGGCGAAATATAAAGTAAACAATTTTGTGTATGAGTATGGATTATACATTAAGATGTATGTATGATATTACAAAATATTCTTGTTTTCTTATTAGTAGTACGTTTAATGGCTCATACATTAAATTTGTTTACAATTTACGATCTACTGTTATTCTTCTTAATTTTTTTTGAATACTGTAGTTGTTTTCAATTAAGCAATGAAAGAGTGTCAACATGTCTGATGTTATCTAATAAATTTATCAAAAATAATTTGATACCTGTTCAATGTATAATTAACTCATAATATAATTTTAACTTCTTTAATGCTGGAAAAAAACACAATATTTTGACATATATATAATTCATTAATATGTAATTTGTTGTTATACAGTGTTAGTAATATTAGGTTAGGCAAAATAATTAATTAACAAACAATATAGAATCAACACAATAGAGTTTATGTAAATGTAAATGTATTTAGAACAAAAACTGCTATCCATATAATGTTGCCTAAAAACCAACATTCAAAAAAACATTACTGTATATAACTGTTTACCAGAAACAACTAAAAAAATAATTAGAATATTTTTAGAAGGTGCTACTCCAAAGTAACAATTGCACTTTCATCAGGTGATTAGAGAAAAATATTCTTTGGCCTAGGAGGATCGTCATTATCACTCGTATAATTTTTCTTTGCCTTCGCCACTCCGTAATGCCATAGTAACGAAGCATACCGTGCACGTTGACTTGCAGCTTTAAACTCACATGAATGGACTTGCTTCCCTTCACTCAATATTTCTGCATATGCAGCCACAAATATCCCGCAGTCCCAAATTTTATAATAAAATGAAAGATCAAAACGTTTACTAGTTTAGCATGATTATACATGTTAAAATTTAAAAAGTAATAGTCGCTTACAAACTATCAAACGCTTGCTGTGTAATGTTTTGGATGTATTCAACATCAAATGAGTTGTGACTTATCTCACCAGTTTGCAGACCAAGCTTTCCTTCGTACGCTTTAAGTGTAGACCACTCAATTCTTTCAGTCTTTTGAAAGAAATCACTGTCCGACAAGTAAGTAGGCAGCATGATTGCTAACTTTTGTATTTCGGTTGGTCGTTCACTTTTTATTTTGCTTGACAGTGAGTCATACACACGTATCACTCTCTCCTTTAACATAATTACAGCCAATACCTAGTGATATTCTTTTCTATATTAACGAAAATATATACCTAATCAACCAAACGTCAAGGTAAACCCGCAGGAATATAGAATCCATTAATTATATTTGTTATAGCAATTTCATTTGAAGCCACAACAATAGATTCTGCGTAGTCTTCTTACGTGGATATCTGATCTATTTCAACTATTGAAAAATATCGTTTGTGTGTCTTTTCGATATATGTTTTGAAGAAGCAGCTGGTTGTTATATAACTATATGTATCACACTGCTACAATTTTGATATTTTCTCAAATGGTAGAATATCGCATCTAAGTGCTACATGTTAAAAATGGTAAGAATATGTTAAACACTGAAAGAAAAATGCATATGTTTTAGTTATTATTATGTATTGTTCAAGAACTTGAATGTATGATCTGTTATCATTACATTTATAAAATATGATTATACACCACACAACATGTATGATATTTAATCATACAACAGATTCTAAGACATATGTTTTAGTTATTATTATGTGTTGTTCATGAACATGAATGTATGATCTGTTAACATAGAATGTATAAAAATGTGATTATATATCACATCACATGTATGATATTTAATCATTCAACAGATTGTAAGTCATATGTTTTAATTCTTATTATGTAGTGGTCAAGAATATGAATGTATGATCTGTTATCATTAGATGTATAAAATGTGATTATACATCATATTGTGTTACATATGTATTCTCTAACAATGAGTACATTTTTAGTAAAAATTTAAACAAGCATGATATAGTTTAGTTTAATTTACCTTATCATTCCAACATGTGTTGCGTTGCGCCATCAAGTAGAACTAATTCTTTGAGAGTGCCTATGCATCAACAAAGTCCAATAGAGAATAACCTAATTCTGGAGCATTTTTTAGATAGTGATTGTCTGTTTTTTTTTCTGCAACATAAACAAGGATTAGACTTCACCAAGATTTATTCTTCTGTAGTATTCTCAATAATTTAGAAATGTTTCTAAGTAACTTACTTGGAAGCATGATATTTGACTAACCCAATTTCAAACCACTGTGAAAAATTGCCTAATCAATTAGGCAATTCTTCGTAACTGGTACAACCATCAAAAGCATACATCTGCTTCTCTTTACTAGCAGAACTGCCCTCATCTTTAAAGCTCGATCCGAATTTTGTGATGTATGGTGACCTAAAAATTTTTGATTTTTTTAAATTTTTTTACAAGTGCTTTTTTGACTTCACGTGCTTTTGCTGCTTCAATCTCCCTTACTTTAACATCCGAAAAATCAGGTGAAAACTGACTATCTGAAAGTGACCACTGACTTTCTGTCACTATATTTGGTGTAACAACATCAACTTTCTTTGTATCCCACGGTGTTGACAACTCAAATAATAGTATGTCTACAACGTCTTGAACAGACTCCGTTATTATGACATCGACATCATCCTACAGAAAAAAATTGATTTGTTATGTGTAAAATCAAACATATTAATGTATAACGTTAATTATACCTAAACAGCAGCTACATTTATGTAGATAGGTTTTGAGTTAAAAAACAATATGAACTATAAAAAAATTACCTGCAAATCTTTCATATCAGTACCATGATGTTTGTTTAATTCTTCAGCACAACGTGCTTCTTTTGCGATAATATTCTCTTCCTATTTTAAATAAAAATCATTATGTAAGAAAATAAATATGTAACGGTGATTTAAAATCTCTCTATATAAAAATTGAATATGAACGTATAATATTCTGTATAAATGTATAACATACTGTTATACATTTAAATGAATGTATAACATACTGTTATACATTTAAATGAATGTATAATGAAGCTAGAACATCCCCAAATTAGGATAGTATTGCAATGCACATTATACATAATCCACTATACTTGGGTAGAATCAGTTCATATACTATTAAATATTCATCATGAGCTAAATTAATAAAGACCAATATTAGAAATGCATAATACGAAGTAACAACACAAAAATAAATCGTTGTAGAATAAAAATTCAAAAATTGAAATATGCATATAGGAATATTATGATCCTTTTTATCGGGCATAAGCTCATCCTAAATTAAGAGTTAATTAGAATGTCGGAACATTTATTCAAAGTAAGACATAGTTCAATGGGAAAAAAATTATAATAGTGATTTGAAAAGTCATACAATGGTGAATGAAAAGCTTTTTATATGATTTGATATCTATTAGGTATGAGTGTGAATGTATAAGTATGTAAGTTTTGAGTTAAGAAACAACATGAACAACCAAAACATACCTCTAAATATTTCATATCAGGGCTATGCTGTATGTTCAATTCTTTAGTACAACCTGCTTCTGTTGTGGCATTATACCCATCTTATATTCAGTAACAATCATCATGTATGAAAGTTTAGTCAAAGTGATGCGTAATTGAATGAAAAAAAATGTACCGATGATTTGAAATTGATATCTATAAAAAATACATATTTATTTGTTATATGTTGATTTAATGTACAAAATAATGAAACTGAAACAGCCTCAAAATAAGATAGTATTACGACAAATTATACATAGTCCACTGTAATTTAGTATATTGAGTTCATATCCTGTCAAATAGTCATCATCAATGAAATTTCATAAAGACAAATATTATTAGTGCACAATACATAACAACAAATGTACCATAGCTGGTAAGTTTATGTAGATAATTTTGAAGTATTAAACCAGCAAGAGTTTTAAGAAAATAACAATAAATATACCATTACAGAATCATCTTCTTTCCTCAAATCTTCAAGACCAGCTTGCTCTTTATCAGGAATAAGCTCAACCTAAATTAAGTGATAATTAAAAGGTGTGAACATTTAATCAAAGTAGGACATAGTTGAATAGGAAAATAAATTATAACAGTGATTTGCAATTGTTGTCTGTAAGGAGTGCGTATGAATGTATTCATATTTTTTTTTGAGTTGTTAGGTGATTGATAAATTTACCATAGCTGGTAATTTTATGTAGATTGTTTTGAAGTATTACACCAGCAAGAGTTTTAAAAAAATAACAACAAATATACCATTATAGGATCATGTTCTTTTCCCAAATCTTCAAGACCAGCTTGCTCTTTATCAGGGATAAGCTCAACCTAAATTAAGTGATAATTAGAAGGTCTGAACATTTAATCAAAGTAAGACATAGTTGAATAGAAAAATAAATTATAACAGTGATTTGCAATTGTTGTATGTAAGGAGTGCGTATGAATGTATTCATTTTTTTTTAAGTTGTTAGGCGTTTGATAAATGTTACTGCATAAATATTTGAAAGTAACATAGATATGTATGAGGATATTTTTAAAGAACAGTCATTTTCTCAAATAGACTATTAGTATTAATAATGTATAACATATCATTATACATTCAAATGTATGTATAATAATACTGTAAAAGCCTCTAAATAAAGCGTTTTAAAATATTGATATTCATCCAAGAACAAATCAACACGAGAGAAAAATGTATCGATACATCTTTCATATCATTAATGTGCGTGTTTTTCGATTCTTCTTCACGTTCATCTTCTTTATTAGTCATGTGCTCATCCTACAAAAAATTGACAAGTGAATGTCTGTACATTTAATCAAATTTATATAATAGTGATTGAAAATATTTTTTATATTTTGATATCTATTATGCATGGTTGTGAATGTATAACCATATTTATACATTATATATATATATATTATATATATATATATATTTTTTTTTTTTGTTCGAATTGAACGTCAGTTATTGTTGGACAGTCAGTATGGATGTGGATACAATCTTGGATTTCTATTCTCAAAGGTTCAAGTACTGATGGTTCATCATTTGATATTTCAATGACTGGTTCCTTGTGCTCATCTTTATGCTGTATAAGAACCAAACAAAAATCAGTTAAGATGTTGGAGTTATACAGATTTATGGTGATACACCAATTTAATTTAGATTAAAATTACCGACAAATCATTCTTATAAACACTGTCATTTATTTTTGAGCCCTTTTCTGCACCTTCTTGTTGATCAACAATTTTCTCCTCCTATATATCATGAATAATACTAATATATGAGTATATATTCAAAGTATTAAAAATTTGAACGAAATATTATTTTATACCGGAGATTCTTTATTATCTTTTTTCCTCAAGGCTTTAATGACCTCGACAGGTATATTGGAGATTAGTGTTTTCAGCTCAGCAATTTGCTTATCAACCTTATTATGTACAGATAAACAATAAGATATTGAAAACAAGTAGTGTTTTTCAAAAATAAAAGTTTGTGAACAAAAAAATTAGCTTACATATGCTTTGACATAACTCTTTATCTGCTTCATATCTAAATTAAACTTAGGAGTCCCTTCAGGTATTGTGGAAGATGAAGGAATAGACTTGAGTTATTCGAGCTCAAGAGATACATCAATTTCTCCTT
The DNA here is from genome assembly GCF_002878395.1 of Capsicum annuum. NCBI lineage: Eukaryota > Viridiplantae > Streptophyta > Magnoliopsida > Solanales > Solanaceae > Capsicum > Capsicum annuum. The sequence goes on from NC_061120.1 coordinate 203,067,228, forward strand.
GATGAGGATGATCAAAATCAGACACACAAATTTGTAGTTTATCTATTGATTCTTATTGTTTTTTAGAAAACATACCAGACACATGACGTACTGAAGGAGAACTTGTTGATTTCTGTCCATCTATCGTAGCTGGACTAACTTCCTGAAACATAACTGTTTTTCTTCTTTTGGATGATTGTTCAGTTGATAAAGGTGTAGTCAAACGAGCCTTTCTTAGAAATTTCTGAGTAGGTCTAGTGGTGACATCATCGTAGTCGTCATCTGCAGTGACAATACGCGATTGATCTTCATTGCCTGACCTTTTTAATGTTGCAGCAACAGAATGAAAGCAGCAGATGTTGAATTAAAAATCACAAAATCTTCAGAGAAAAACAAATCTAACGTATGAACTTCTTCGCTTGTAGGTTGTAAATTCTTGAAAGAACACTGAAAAAATTATTTCAAAATGAAATATTAGCACTTCGATAAATTGAGTATAAAATAAAAATACTTAACATGTTATACAATTATCTTACTGAACATGCCAGACATAAAAGATTCATACTTAGGCCTTATACACTCCACAGACCAGTTAAGTATTCTTGGGATGATGTTTCTTTATTGCGAAGCATTTTTTTAATCTACCTCAGAGCAACACTCAAATATTCAGACATTTAAAGCATGGGGCATTTCACCCAAAGAATATAACTGCTTTGCGACTCTGAAATTCTGCCGCCATGAGTTGATTAACTTTTCAAAAGTTATCTTTCCCTATGGAAAGTGTATGTACCGACCAACCTCGACCATCTAAAAGTGAGCTACGCTGAATGGTACTTCTTTATGCTGAGATAACATGAATGTACGAACAAAATATAGTATCACAAGGTTCAAAGCATATTCAGAGTTCTCAAAATTTTTCATCTTCACACGTGTTATCATTTTTGACCTAGTTATACTACCTCCAAATTTAGGAAAATACTTCGACATCAAAGGGGATTTTGATGATGAAGTATACATAAACTCATCAATATCACCAGTGCATTTAAGGCCGGTGATAATGGCAAACTCAAGCATAGTAAATTTCAAAATCTTCCCCTGCACACACACATGAATCTCGTCCTTAATATCCTATCGAATTTCTAGTATACGGATACATTTTGAAATCTGCTAATTCAGTTGCACTGCGGCAGGTTAAGAAAAATTCCAAATAACGTATTTCTAAATGCCCCTAAAACATCTTCTCCAAAATAAGACTTTATGTCTTTAGCAAAACCACGATTGCATGTGCTCAAAATATGCAAAAGGTGCTCCGGGACTTTGTCTATACGGTATTTCATGCACTCAAAATAATAAAATAATACAATAATTACACAGAAAGTTACACATGTTTGAGATGCAGTAATGTATAATGTTTCATACTAAACTAGTTCACCTTAAAAACATGTATGACATATCACCTATTCAAATGTATAATGTCACTTTATAAACTATGAAAACTCTCTAAATGTATAATATGATCAAATAAATCATACAATGCTTGTTAGGTATAATAAGAGAATGAAAATGTATAATAAGATTTATGTAATAAAATTATACATTAGTAATCTAATATATGCAATGTATAATGTCAGACTAAACATTTCACCTTAAATATATATGACATATAATGTTGTCAGAATGTATAATAAAACATTATACAAAACGAAGACTTCATAAATGTATAATAACACACCCAGTTTCAAATGCCTCTTATATGTAATAAGAACATCTAATGTATAAAAAAATGAAATGTATAACAGAATAGTAATATTATACATTAGTGTTGCACAAAATTCTATGTTCCACTATATTATACAATAATGTTGCAACGTAAGTAAAGTAGAATGTTTAATCAATACTTTCGGAAGACGTGGTCTACCGGAATCATCAAACTTTTTCTTACTAGCCGTTTTTAACTTGATTTCTTTGATTTGAAACTGGCCGCTTCCTTCAATATCTTCATTATTGTCGGGTCGTTTTGATGCTTTAAATGATTTTCTGTGAAATTGGGTTCTTCAAAATCAAATGTATCAGGAGCAAACCCAACGGGTATATCTTGTTTTTTGAATCTAACTGATTAAGTTCTAAACTAAAGTTAGGACAAGAATCCATTATCAATTTTTTTCAATAATTCGATTAACCTGAATCAACTACAAACCACGAAAAAAATCAAACTTGTCTTATATGAAGAAAATAAAAAATATCGAAGTACGAAACTTGAAAATACTTGCAAAAATAAGGTAAATTCATATAAACAAACATGCATTCATAAAATAAACTGGCAAATACAAAAATAGTTAAATTTGAAAAAAAAAATTCTACAAACCAATAATAGAACTTGTATTATATGAAAAAACAGAAAAAATCGAACTACGAAACTTGAAAATACTTGCAAAATAAGGTTAAACGAACATGCAACAACAAAAATATATAGTCAATTTCAAAAAATGAAAAAATTGAAAAAAATAAAAATAAAATAAAAACCTTCAAACTTACAAATTGTAACTCCCAGATACAGGATTCTTGAATTTTGCCGAGAATAAAGGAATTCAATTAGGGAGTAAAAATCGAGTGTTGTGGGAGGATATGGGAGAGTAAAATACGAAAGAAAAAATTGTTGTGAGATGTATAATGTTTAAGAGAGGAAATTAAAAATAAAAAGATTTATGTAAATATTTTGAGATATGTATAAATATTTTACCAAATTGATATATTATGTAATAAGATAATTTTATTTAATGTACATATGCAGAAAAAAGAATTCGAGAAAAAAGGAATATTCCAAACGGCCTCTTGCAGAGTTCCCTGGGCAAACCCCAAAAAGTGTCTTGAAATCCTAGTTGGAATGAGCCTCAGATAAAGTGAGAGAGCCAGGAATTACCTAGTCCCATTACTACTTGGTGCATGACTACATTAGTGCGCCCCGCCCATGCCTCTTCGCACTTGGGTTGGTCCGTAAAATATAAGAAAATGTTTGTTTCATTTCGTCTCTAAAATATGTTCCCCTCTCTAATGAGCTTTTAGTTACTCATATTTAATGGCGGAGTCATAATTTTTATTGAAAAAATTTAAAAGTAAACATACAAACTAGTTGATGGGGTTCAACATCTACTATTTATACATAAAAAATATTTTTAACCATGTAAAAATAGTATTAAAATAATAAAATTTTTTGTTGAAGGGAATTCGGGTGAACCCCAAATGAAAGATGGCTCTGCCCTGCTCATACCTAGTGTTTATATCAACAATCAAGTTTGTTTGTTAGTTTTGGCCTTCGATTTTTAAATTTTTTTTAGTAGTCCATCTATCTAAGCATTCTCATTTTTGCTACATTCATCTTCTAATCGTGTGAATTCTTAACGGATCAATACTTCGCTGCATACAACATGTTTTGTTGGTCTAACAACCACTCTATAGAACTTACCTTTATATCTTGGCGACACATTCTTTAGCAAGTGACACATTCTTATCGCATATGACTATTATTACTACCTAGACAATTAGACATCCAACTCATAATCGCGACGACCCAATCACAAGAGCGGAGCTCTACCAACTGAGTTATATCCCCTAAGCCAATTGGAGCATGCATGAAGTAGTAGGATTATCATATTCAGGAGCGATTCATGCAGGCCTTCATTTCATTTACCCCTTCATATCTTTTTGAAATTAAATGTGATTTCTGATAGATTCTTGGCTCTGCTCAAGAAGCATAATGCAATATATAAATATTTAGTAATTAAAAGTTACTTTCCCACCCTAATGTAACGTTCTTCTCTTGTTGCACGAAAGTTGAGTGGTCGAAATAGAGCAGTTACGAGATCGAAATGCAAGTCTTGGAATTGCAATTAGCTATTGTATGTCCTTTTGACTGATGTTTCTAAAGTTTCTAAAAAAGAGTTTGTGGAGAATATACCTTATAATGATAAGCCCTCATTGTTATTTTCAGTGTTGCTAAAGAAAGTTTGTATGGATTTAATATACTAACATACTCCCCTTTTTTTATTTTATTTGGCTTCTATTGACCTGATGCGCTCACTAAGAAATCAATAATTAGATGTGTATTTTACTAAACTAACTCTAGTAATGATGTTTTGGACTCGAAATTTTACTAATCTCTTCGTTCCAAATTACTCGTCCCAAATTGAGATGACACATTGATTAAGAAAAATAATTAATAATATGGCTAGTTTATCATATTGCTCCTATTAAATGATGTTTATATTTTAATTTAAAGAAAAAGTAATTAATGTAAAGGGTAGAACATGAAAATTTTTTTTTGTCTGTTCTTAATTAATGAAAAAAAATAAGTAAAATGAGAAATTAAATTAAGAAATTTGGGACGAAGGGAGTACTACTTTATATAATCATTTAATATTAAGGGTGAAAAGGAAAAAATATACATAAAATTCTCTTCTGTTTTCATGAATTGGAAAAAAAATTAAAATAACTATATTTAGTAAGGAGACTTGTGAATTGAATTTATGAATTACTCCTAATTTACGGTAGGATTAAGACTTTTTGTATGTTGTGTATACTACTCTTAATTTTGCATTATTTTTTCTTTGTTACGGCTCAGCGGCTGTCATTTTGGTACATGTTTTCTCAAATTGTTTAAAAAATTATTTTATTTAAGAGAATTTATATGAAAAAAATCTCTCTATCCTTGGATAAGGTCATGTATACGTGGTACTTATCCGTGTCCTATTTATAAGATTACATTGGGATCGTTTGGTAGAGTATATAAGAATAATGTAAAATATGATGTCTTAATAATGTTTGTATTAGTAATGCTTGTGTTAGTTATACTTGCATTAGTTATGCTTGTATTTTTCTTATGTAATGTTTGGTTCGATATATTTAAAAAAAATGAATTACATAATTTCTAAAAAAAGATTTTTTTTTTTACATAATACCCTCAATATATATGTTGGAAAGGATGCAGAATTTTTTTTGAGGGGTAATAGGGTCTTTAAGCATGTTAATGCATGCATTAGATCCATTGCATTACTAATGTCATGAATTTTGAGGTATTAGTAATACACACCTTAATACACAATAGAATGTATAACTAAAGCTTGCATTAGTTATACATAGGGTAAAAAGGTATACCAAACAAGGTACTACTAATATACATTAAACTAATGCATTCAATAACATTTCAATACACTCTACCAAACGACCCCTAACTATTATTGTTTTCTTGTATTGTGCATCTTTGTCCCTGGTTGATTAATTGCTGCAGATCTTTTTGTTTCACAATACCATGTAGCTAGTCCAACATAGCAGAACAAAACTTACTGTTGGACAATAAAATTCTCGAGACCGAAAATAAATAACCGAGACAAAAAAAATACTGCAACAATCAATTTATTGATTTCAATGCGAGTATTACAATCTCTATGATTTCTCTGATTTGCCTTTTCAACTATAAATTCAAGGGCTTCGAGCTTGATCTTGAACTTTAACTTGAACTTGATGGATTTGATCTTGACTTGTGCTTGAATCCAAGGGCTTGGTAGCTTGTTCTTGAATCTTGCGGTCTTGATCTTGAGCTTGAGCTTGATTTACGGGTTTGATGAGCTTAATCTCGATTTGTACTTGAATTCAAGGGCCTTTGAGCTTGTTTTTGAATCTTGAAGTCTTGATCTTAAAGCTTGAACTTGTTCTTGAACCTTGAACTCTTGATCTTGAAATCTTGAGCTTGTTCTTGGACCTTGAACTCTTGATCTTGAAGCTTGATGAACTGATCTTGAATTCTTGAATTTGTAGAGAAATCTGCTGCTTTGATCCACGAGCTCTCTGTTGCTTCTAGTTAAACTTGTTCCTCCCTTTTCTGAATTATAAGACCTCTGTTTATAGTTGTAGGAAGTAGAGAGTCATGATAAACATGAACATCCTTTGACCAATTAGATTTAAGTGACATACATTTCTTATGGACTTTTAATTTATTGCATCATTTTGACACATGGCATGGTTCCATGGGCTCCTTCACTTGACTTAGCATGCCACATCATTTGACATGTGGCACCAAATTGGGCCTCTAGAACCTGATGACATCTTGAGCTTGCTAAAGTGGATTTAGTCATTTGTAGTCCAAATTAATGGATTAGCCCAATTGAGGTTTGGACTTTAATTAAATCCATATGTATTTGGACTTAACTAATTAATCTAATTATATTAATCTACAATATTTATTTGAGATTAATATATTTTAAATTTAATATTATCTAAATTTTGTACGAATTTGCATTTCATAAAATTTCATTATCCATAAAATGTCCCCTACTGGAAGAATTATCGAAATCACAATTTGTTGAAATTAAAGCCGAGTCTTGAAGTATTAATTAATAGCATGTCTTTAAAGTTCTAACTTTTGAGTATTAAAATACCAATGACGTGCCAATGATTGTACCCTTTTAAACAATATTGTCCAGGAGTAATATTTTAAACAAAAGTATTATCCAGGGGTAATATTTAGTTTAAACAATCATTTTAAACAAAAATGCCAATGACTGCCAACTTCACCTTTTTTAATATTTTAAGGTGACATTCACCAAGGCTATTTGATTCATGCATGGAGTTAAAGACATATTTTGTTTTTCAAATTCATATGGGATTAGGGAACTGTCGCCATTTGTACTAGTACTAATACTAGTCCTACTTGTATTGGATCGTATTAATCCTACTTGACTCAAATTTGAGCTCTTATCAGCCGATACCCACCGCCTTTAGACATCTATCAAGACCAATGATCTTGCACTTGTTGTGGCATAATTTCAAGAGCTTAGCAGGAGCTTCAAGTTCATTCAGCACGTTCAAGCTTCCATGACGAGGTATTCCTTTCCTCTCCTTTTTTTAATTTCTTCATTGTTTTCTCTTTGCACATCTAGATCCCTTTCTTTTCTTGCTCAAAATAATGCTTTTCATGCAAAAGCGTAATTATATGGTGCGAAGGAATGACTATTCGTTTCCGCTATAAGAAAAGATAAAAGGTAACTTCATGGTAGTCTTATGGTAAAGGTAAACGGTAACTTCATGGTAGTCTTATGGCAAAAGGTAAAAGGTAACTTCATGACAGTCTTGTGCCATATAGAGATGGCTACTCGTCCCCGCTATAAGAAAGGTAACTTTATGGTACTTTATGGTGCATAGGGATGACTACTTGTACCCGCCATAAGAAAGGTAAAAGGTAACTTTATGGTAATCTTACGGCGCATCAGTATGACTACTCATCCCCACCATAAGAAAAGGTAACTTTATGGTAATCTTACGGTGCATAGGGACAGCTTATTCGTCTCTGCCATAAGAAAGGGTAACCTTATGGTAATCTTATGGCGCATAGGGATGGCTACTCGTCCCCGCCATAAGAAAAGGTAATTTCATGAAGATTGGAAGGTAAACTCAAGAAGGTTTGAAGGATTTAAAGACTTCAACTTATAGATCAAAGAACCCCATGACTCCAACTTTCAAACTCTGAAAGCTTCTATATGGCAGACTTGAAGATTTCAACTTATAGTCGCAGAGCATCTGAAGACTTCAACTTGTAGACTTCGTGAACTTGCAGGTTTCAATATGGTGAAGTTGAAATCCCCAACATAAAGACTTAGTGAATTTGAAGACTTCAACTATCAGACTTCGTGAGCTTGCAGGCTCCAATATAGTAACTTGAAAGCTCCAACATGAAGTCTTAGTGAATTTGAAGACTTTTTATAGATCAAAGAACCCGATGACTCCAACTTTCAAACTCTGAAAGCTTCAAAATGACAGACTTGAAGACTTCAACTTATAGTCGCAGAGCATCTGAAGACTTCAACTTGTAGACTCCGTGAACTTGCAGGTTTTAATATGGTGAAGTTAAAATCTCCAACATAAAGACTTAGTGAATTTGAAGACTTCAACTTATATGCATAGGTCATTTGAAGACTTCAACTATCAGACTTCGTGAACTTGCAGGCTCCAATATGGTAACTTGAAATCTCCTACATGAAGACTTAGTAAATTTAAAGACTTCAACTTATATCCAAGAAGCTTATATTTCATAGGGATTTGCCCCCATTGAGTCACCAACACTTGGTGCAAGTCTGAAGATTGATGATGTTAAAAGTCTTTTGAAGACTGAATTTTTTGTATGAGGGAAAACATGTATTTTTTTTGACACTCATGCAACTGAACTCAGAATAAAATTCCAAGCGCCTACGTACCTCAATGAAGAGGATCAAGTCACAACGTAGTTCTGGGTGAGTGTTTTTTTTGTGTCCTAAGTTTTGCCTAGGCCGTCTCTTTTGAGGTTTTCAGCCTAGCGGACTTTTATTTATTTATTTTTTGAGCCGTACACAGTTTATACTCTTGCGGGCTAGGAGTAGACATGCAGTTTATACTCGTGCCTTAAGGAGTGTCATCTTCCTTCAAGGATAGTACTTCTTCAAGAACTTGGCATTGATGGGGCCAATCCTCACGCCATCTGCATCGACAAACTTGTAATCACCATTTGAATAGGCCTCTTATACAACATATGGTCCATCCCACTTCGGGGTGAATTTGCCCTCCGACTTACAAGAAGTGATAATGGGTCTTCTTATTGCAAGGACTTGATCTCCAACTTGGAAGCACCTCAAGCAAACTCTTTTATTGAAAGAACGAGATAGCCGAGCTTGGTGACATTCAAGATTTTGTTGAGCCTCCATCCTCTTCTCATCAAGAGCTTCTAACTCCGCAAGATGCAACTTAGCATTTTCTTCATCGGTGAGCCTTTTTTGAATATCCAGTCTCAAAGAAGGTATTTTATGCTCAAGTGGCAAGACCTCTTCAACTCCAAAAGCAAGTGAGTACGGAGTTGCTTGCGTCGGTGTACGGTAAGTTATCCTATACGCCCATAAAGCTTCTTCCATTTGCTCATGCCAGTCTCGTTTGGACTTGGAGACGACTTTCTTCAGCAAGTTGCATAACGTCTTATTGAACGCTTCGGCTAAACCATTGGTGGTAGCATGGTACATAGAAGACTTGTGCTACTTGAAACCAAAGAGATCGAAGATTTTTTTCATCGGCTTATTATTAAATGGCTTTCCATTGTCAGTTATTATGTACTGAGAAATTCCAAAGAGGTAGACGATATTCACTCGAATAAAGTTTGCAATATTTTCTTTCTTTACTTCCTTGAGAGCAACAACTTCAGCCCATTTCGAGAAGTAATCTGTCGCGGCCAAGATGTATAGGTGTCCACTAGAAGATTTTGGTAGTGGACCAACAACATCCATTCCCCAAGCATTGAATGGCCAAGATGCTACAGTTGGATGTAGTACCTCTGGAGGTTGATGTATGAAATTTGCATGGAATTGACAAGCTTTGCATTTTCTAGCATAGTCTAAACATTCTTTCACCATCGTTGGCCAATAATATCCCATCCTTTTAATGTGAAAATAAAGCTTCGGCCCAGACTGATATAATCTACAAACTCCCGAGTGCACTTCTTACAAGGCTTGGATTGTTTCTTCCTCTGCCAAATACCGTAAGAGTACTCCTTCAAATAATCTTCGGTACAATGTGTCTTTGTAGTAAAGAAAGTGAGGTGCACGAGACGAATGCCAGTCTTTCTCCTTGGATCTTCTGGAAGTATCCCATAACACAAGTAGTCGATGATAGGTTGTCGCCAATTTACCTTTACAGCTTCAAAAATAGCGACGAGGTATTAAACCTTACCTTTTATATCCTCATCCTCATTTGATGGCGGTACGACCCATTCTTGAAGGATAGCAACTCGTGTCTGATTTGGAAGAGTTAGAGTTGAGGTTAAAGCAACTAGGGCATCAACTTGCTTATTTTCTTTCCTTGGCACATGCTGGAGGGTTACTTGTCCAAGCCATCCCATCAACTTTCGTGCATAATCATGATATGGTCTTAACTCAGGCTTTCTGACTTCATAACTTCCCAACAACTGCTTTATCACTAATTGGGAGTCACCAAAAACTTGTAATTGCAGTTGCTTCATATCGACAGCCATCTCTAGCCCGAGTATGAGCGCTTGATACTCAACAGCATTATTGGAGCAACAATTCATCAAGGTAAAAGAGTAGGGGATGACCTCTTCTTGTGGAGTGACAAATATTATGCCAGCACCAGCTCCGTATCGATGTGCAGCACCATCAAAGTACATCTTCCATGGGGATCTAACTTCAACAACCATTACATCTTCATCAGGGAGTTCATCGCTCAGCTCCCAGTCATCAGGTATCGGTTGATCTGCCAAGAAGTTAGCCAATGCTTGTCCTTTCACAGTTTTTTGGGGAACGCACACAATCTTAAACTGTTGAAATTGAAGGTACCACCTTGCAAGTCGGTCACTTAGGACTGGTTTTGATATCACAAACTTGATGGGATTTACCCTAGACACGAGACGTACAACATGAGCTTGAAAGTAGTGTTTCATCTTTTGGATAGAGAAAGCCAATGCCAAACATAACTTTTTAATTGGAGAATACTTCAGCTCATTTGGTGTCATCATTCTGCTCAGATAGTAAAGTGAGTTTTCTTTGCCTTTACTATTTTCTTGAGCGAGTAGTGCTCCAACTGACCTCTCTTGTGCCTCGATGTAGAGTATCAATGGTTTTCCAGGTATGGGTGCCGCAAGAATTGGTGGCTTCATTAAGTATGATTTGATACTCTCAAAGGCGTTACTACAAGCTTGGTCCCATTCAAAGGGAGTATCCTTCTTCATGAGATGACTAAATGGTTGACATTTTCCGGCCAAGTTTGAGATGAACCTCCTTAAATATGCTAGCCTTCCTTGAAGGTTTTTTAACCTATGAATGTTTCGAGGCTCGGGCATCTTTAAAATTGCATCAAACTTACAGTAACTCCAAAGGCACACTTTAATGGATTCATCCTAAGTTGATATCTTCGAAGTAACTCGAACACCATTCTTACATCTTTTAAGTGGTCATCTCTTTTTCTTGACTTCACCACTAGGTCATCCACGTAGCATTCAATATTCTTGTAGAGTAGGCTGTCAAAGATGTTTTGCATAGCCCGTTGATAAGTGGCGCTAGCGTTCTTCAAACCAAAAGGCATCACCTTGTAGCAATAAATACCTTTGGGCGTACAAAATGCAGTGAGCTCTTTATCTTTTAGCGCCATGCGGATTTGGTTGTAACCGGATAAACCATCCATGAAGGACATTGCTTCATAACCAGTGGTGGAATCAATCATTAGCTCTGGTATGAGGATTGGGAAATCATCCTTAGGACATGCATTGTTGAGATCTCGAAAGTCGACACAAACTTAAATTTGGCTATTCTTCTTCCGTACTGGAACAATACTTGAAATCCATGTGGGATATTTGACTTCGCGAATAAAGCCAGCTTCAATGAGTTTGTTAACTTCATTTTCAATCAGTGGAACCAACTCTGGCCTAAAGCGCCTTTGAACTTGCTTAACAGGACGAGCACCATTCTTGACTGCCAACTGATAGACCGCTACTTTCGGATCTAAGCCAGGCATTTTCTTATAACTCCAAGTGAAGACATCCATATATTCTTTGAGTATATTCATATACGCGATTTCTTCCTCCATCTTTAGAAAAGCACTCAGGTAAGTTGGTCTTCGGTCTTCATCAGTTCCAAGGTAACTTCTTTCAAGGGATCTATTATGGCCTTCACTCCTTCTTCAAGTTGATATGGAGCATCTCCAGCATCTTCCTCCTCTTGAGGTTCATCGTCGTTGATGGATATGTGGTGGCACCAGAAAATATCTTTCATCTCTTCATCAACCTTCATTTGAGATGAGGCCTCATTTTTATTCTGGGCCGTAACATGATATGAAGAGCTAACACTTTGTTCATCTTCCTCACATTCCTTGGTATAAACCACAGTATGAGCCTTTTCTTTTAACACCTTGTTGCATGAAACTACCAGTTTCGTCTGTTGCTTTATTCTAGAAAGAATAAAACTTTGGAAATCCTTTTGAGTTGTAGGCGAGGAGTGCACTGTCATATTTTGATAACTTCTACGATGCTTGTTACTTCTCTTCTTATTTAGAGGACCCAACCTCTCAAATACAGAAGTTCTTGCGGTTGATTCTCCAAGTCTTTCAAAGACAGAAGGCCTTTTGTTGGATGCGGTAGACTCCTCTTCTACAGTGATGTAGTTACTAACCGCCCTTCTTATGGAGATGCAAATTGGAGGTGGCTGTGTGTATCCTAGGCCTTCATGTGCCTGTCTCGTTGTACTTTCCGACGGAATTTTACCTAACCTTGATGGCTCATTAGGATTATATCTAGCCTTTATAAATAAATTGTATGCATTTAGGTTGAAGCCCTCCTTTGTTCGCTTCGTAGGGAGTGTTATATCTTGTGGCGGATTTTGAGCTACAGCTAGCCTTGAGGATGGATTTATCGCATCAATCTTCCTAATAGGTAAATTTAGCCCATTTTGCACATTATCTTGGGCATCAGATGGGTGATCTTTCTCTTTCTTTACCTTTGGCACGTAGCGAAGAACATGAGTTGCCTTCTTTTTCATAGGAGCGACACTTTCTTCATTTGAAGTGGAGAGAGGCTTCTTAGTCGCGACCTTTTCAATAGTCACCACGGCCTTCTTGTCTGCAAGATCATCACACTTGGTATTGGTGACATCATCAACCCTTTTCTCATCCACAACATGCTTCTTTAAGTAGAATTTTGCATCGATAAAATGTGACTCAGCTTTAGTGAATGGATTTTCATCGGTAATTATCTTTCTTTCCACTCCGCCTTCGAGGTACTTCAAGCATTGATAGTAAAAGGATGAGATAATTTTGTTCCCGTGCACCCAAGGCCTACTGAGCAATATATTGTATGAAGTTTTGGCATCGATTACATGCATCAATGGGTTTGATTGAAAATAATCCATACGAATCCCCAACTTGATACATCCCATGGCCCTCTGGCCCCCTTGATTGAAGCCTTGGATCATTATACGACTTTCGTCCAAATTGCTAGTAGCGATGCCACGTTCCTTCATTGTGCGGATAGGCATGATATTGACTCCAAAACCCTCATCTATCAAGATTCTATTGATTTTCTTTTCTAGAATTTGACCCACCATGTATAAGGGACGGTCGTGTAGGGCCTCACCAAGCAGAAGATCGTTATTTATGAATATGATTTTTGTATCACACATATGTGCCTCTTCGCCAAGAGTTTCAGCAAGCTTTTCAGAATGTGAAGGAACCTCCATGGGTAAATTCTCACCCTTTGCATCCTCTTTGACGGTATTAAAACAAGACGTCTCAAGGTTGACTTGGGCAGTTGAAACCAACTCGATAAGAATTCCTCAAAAGTCACCGAACACCGAGGTTTTTGGTGGTGAAGCTCTGTCACCCTCATTTTCTTTGGGAATTCAACCAACTTCTATTTTCTTAGTTTCTTTACCATTCTCCTTCTGGTTGGCTGCTTGGACGACTCCTTTCGCAGACTCATCCTCCTGCGTCTGTGCCTCGTCACCAGAGTCCAACCTTCATCATTGCTTTCGTCAACTGAAGACCTGTCAGGCTCTAATATTTTCTTATTATGCTCTTCGACATATATTTGGACTGGGTCGAGCGAGCCAAAATTAATAGAGATTGATGAGAACTGGTCGTCTCTTTGTCAAAGAAGATCTTCTTCTCTTTTACCAGTTGCATGACTTTATCTTTAAAGACAAAGCACTTTTCCAGAGAATGACTTACGAGCCTATGATATTTGTAATAATTAGGGTCATTGGTCCTTCTAGCTTATTTGGGATGCTTCATCTCTGTGAGTTCAATATGCTCAAGGAGTTCATCAAAAATCTCAGCAACATCAGAATCAAGGAAGGGATATTCCCTTTCTTGCATCTCCTTTAAGTTTTCTGATTCGGACATGCTCCAGAAGTTGTCTTCACACTTTGCTTCTTGCTTACCTTTGTGGTGACGTTCACAGGAGACACATTAACATTCATGGACTCTTTATTTTCATTTTTGGTAACAAACTTGCCCTATCTTTTGGGTTCCTGCTTTTCCTTTCCCCTTCGAGGGTTATGAATAGGTACTCCTTCCTTTCCAGCAGAAGACATGTTCAACTCCATGTCGTGAGCACGAGTAGATAACTCTTCAAAGGATTTTGGTTTAATTCCTTGCAAGATGTAGAGAAGCCCCCAGTGCATTCCTTGGATGTACATCTCTATTGTAGAAGTTTCATTGAGCCTATCTTTGCAGTTTAGAATAGCATTTCTCCTTCGATTGATGAAGTCGATGACTGGCTCATCTTTTTTTTACGGAGTATTTGTGAGCTATATCATGCTCATTGTACGCCTTGTGCTATAAAACCGATTTAGGAACTCGTTTTCCAATTGCTCCCAACTATCGATGGAGTTAGGCTTGAGGTCCGTATACCAATCAAAGGCATTTTCCTTTAGGGAACGAACAAAATGCTTGACAAGATAGTCACTGTAAGTTCCAGCATTATTACATGTCTCAATAAAGTGTGCGACATGTTGTTTCGGATTACCTTTGCCCTCAAATTGTTAAAATTTTGGGGGTTGATAGCCGCCAAGCATTTTGAGGCTATCTATTCTCGCAGTGTAGGGCTTGACATATGCAAGGGAAGACTTGGTGAGAACATCATATTTGTCTTTGAGGGTCCCTTCAATAAATTCCCTCAATTGCCCAATCGGGATCATTCCTTCAGCAGAAACTTGCACCTCTTTAGTTGGTGGTGTTTGTTTCATAGGATTTTCTATCTCATGAACCTCTGGAGCTTTTCTTGGTACATGGCTAGATTCTTCATCTATCAAGTCTTTCACCCTATCTACTATTTTATCAATCCTAACCTCTTGATTCTAAACATAGTTGGTCAGGCCTTCAATTGCCTTTGTCAGATTCGCAAGCTGCTCCTCCATAGACGAGGCATCAGTTACCATTGCTTGCCTGATCACTAGAGACGTCGGAGAGTAACATGCATTATCGCGTAGGTTGATCTTCGAAATGTTTAACTTATGCGGTGTAAGTGGAGATGACGCGTTTGTTGAACGACCATCGCTCTTTGTGCCAGAGTATTTAGAACCAGAATGCTCAAGTAGAGCAAGAGTCTTCTTAAGCGATTCCGCGACAATGCTTTCTCCTTCCGAAGCACTTGTATTGGACTTCATTCTTTTTGAGGTTGAAGATCCAAAAACTGGAGTTGGCGCGGACGACACTAGATGTGTTTGTTGTCCTAGCAAGCCTGCCTTGCTCCTTGTGACAACTCTTAAACTTCCCAAAGTAACACCAAGGATGCTTTCCACTTCAGCAGAGAACCTTGAATCAGCAGCCTTGGAAGCAGTTGATTGAAAGTTGATCTTCTTGGAAGGCATTTCAGCGTTCTTAATCTTCAAAGTCTGAAAATTTGAGATGAGAGGTAGAGATCGTCCCACTGGTTGTGCCAGAATTTGTTGGACAGTAAAATTCTTGAAATCGAAAATAAATAATCGAGACAAGAAAAATACGCAACAATCAATTTATTGATTTCAATGCAAGTGTTACAATCTCTATGATTCCTCTTATTTGCCTTTTCAACTATAAATTCAAGGGCTTCGAGCTTGATCTTGAACTTTAACTTGAACTTGACGGATTTGATCTTGACTTGTTCTTGAATCCAAGGGCTTGGTAGCTTGTTCTTGAATCTTGTGGTCTTGATCTTAAACTTGAGCTTGATTTGCGGGTTTGATGAGCTTGATCTCGACTTGTACTTGAATTCAAGGGTCTTTGAGCTTGTTCTTGAATCTTGAAGTCTTGATCTTGAAGCTTGAACTTGTTCTTGAACCTTGAACTCTTGATCTTGAAATCTTGAGCTGGTTCTTGAACCTTGAACTCTTGATCGTGAAGCTTGATGAATTGATCTTGAATTCTTGAATTTGTAGAGAAATCTGCTGCTTTGATCCACGAGCTCTCTGTTGCTTCTTGTTAAACTTGTTCCTCCCTTTTCTGAATTATAAGGTCTCTATTTATAGTTGTAGGAAGTAGAGAGTCATGATAAACATGAACATCCTTTGACCAATCAGATTTAAGTGACATAACATTTCTTATGGGCTTTTAATTTAATGTATCATTTTGACACATGGCATGGTCCCATGGGCTCCTTCACTTGATTTAGCATGCCACGTCATTTGACATGTGACACCAAATTGGGCCTCTAGAACATGATGGCATCTTGAGCTTGCTAAAGTGGGCTTAGTCATTTATAGCCCAAATTAATGGGTTAGCCCAATTGATGTTTGGACTTTAATTAAATCCGTATGTGTTTGGACTTACCTAATTAATCCAATTATATTAATCCACAATATTTATTTGGGATTAATATATTTTAAATTTAATATTATCCGAATTTTGTACGGATTTGTATTTCATAAAATTTCATTGTCCACACTTACTAGAGGATTAGTTAATTAATTTGCCATTAATAAACGAAAAAAGTGTCAAAATATCTTTAAATTATGTGAAATTGAATAAAATTGTTCTCCTCTAATAGTTTGATTCAAAAATTTCTTAACAACGGTAAGAATACATTTGGACCTCACTGTTAACGAAGGACATCTTTGATCCTTTCTCCTTTAATAAATGTGATTCTCAAATCTCATAGTATACACCTTATGTTTTAAAATAGAAGCTAAAACAAGATTAAAGTAAAAGGAGTAAAAGAGGCGAGAGAGAAAACAAGCAAGCAAAGTTTAATGTATTTGTTTCTTTCACCTTTTGTTGATATTTTTCAATGCAGGGTGTTGTTATTTATAACCAACTAGACATTGAAGAGCCCGTGTTTATGTGAAACAAATACAATTTAGATAATTAATTATTAAAATAATTTTAATTTTTAATTACTATGATTTATTATACTTTTTCTTCTATTTCAATTTAAATGACATTGATATAATTTCGAAAGTCATCCTATATAGTACTAATATAATTTCAATAGTCAATCAAATGTTTTATGTTTGACATATCATTTTGTGTCTATTTTATGAAATATTATTAATTTTCTAATGCGACCATAATAATTAATTAGGGGGTGATACAATAAAATCACGATTGAAGAAGCGAAGAAGACATGTCTTAAATGACTTATAACCACTAATTAGAAGTGATATAATAAAACTACTATAAAAAATACTTGTGAAAAAAAGCATAAATGGACCTCATATAAGATATTAAATTAATTTAAAAAATTAAATATTAATTTATTATTTTATATTTATTTTATATTTTTTAATTAAATATTATAATTTTTTATACTTAAATAACCTATAGTTATTAATTATGAGTAATATAATAAAATTACGATTGAACCAGCTGAAGCAAATAGAACATATCGAAGACGTGCTGCTTATTATAAAGCAGAATACATGTTTGCAAATAAAGTAACTTAAGAATATAATAGCAAGCCATTTTTTGGCATCAAACATGTAGCCCACGTGACATCCAAATCCTCAACACCTTAATTTTAGTGAGAAATCATGAAGACTGTTGTAGATTTTGACGCCTCCCATAACATAGAAACAGACACATACTAATAAAATAGGAAGCTGCTCGAGCTAGACATTTCGCAGCAGTTAGGTATGCAATAATTCAATTGGTCATAGAATAATTAATTAACATAGTCCAAAAATCGGGAGATTTAATCAAATAAAATAAATAATTTTTTTTGTTTGCTCTTCATTTTGTGCTCGGTGTTCATACTGGAGTCTGACTAATTCAAATTTGTATCGAAAAGTCCCACTATGAACGGTAAATGGCTCCCTACCAAAGGCAACTCTATACCTAGAACTTGAAATTTGAATTCAAGATTGCAGCTTAACGATGGAGGAGTACTTATCACTCTATCATAATCTTGGTAAATAAAACTAATAATCTAGTCTGCATAAGAATTTAGTTCTCTCATATGCTGTTTTTATGTCATGTATAGTCTGATTATTAGTCAAATTGAACTAATAATTCTGCTTCTTTTTTTTTTTTTTTCTAATTACTCCAGTTTATATGAAAAGTTCAAGTGGAGATGCTAGTAGTATTTTTTACCAATTGAGCTTTTAGTTACTTGTACCTAGTGTTTATTGTTCAGTCTTTAAAATATCGAAATACACATGCATATAAATAAATATATAAATTTGAGCGCCAACAAAATTTAGAATTATCTCTAACAAAGTTTAATGTATTTGTTTCATTCACCCTTTTGTTCATATTTTTCAATGCATGGGTGATTATTTACCGCCAATATATATTTGGGGATAAAGTTATTTGACTTAAGAACAGACTAAAATTAGTAGCAGTAATTTTTGGACATCAAACATGTAGCCCACAAGGCATTCAAATCCTCAACACCTTAATTTTAGTGACAAATCATCAAAACTGTAGACTTTGACGCCTCCCATAACATAGAAACAGACACATAATAAAATAGGAAGTTAATTTTTTTCTTACTGATTAATGGTGCTTGAGCTACACAATTTGCAGTATTTAATACAATAATTCAATTGGTTATAGAATATTTAATAACATAGTCCAACAGTCGGGAGATTTAGTCAAATAGAATAAATAATTTTATTCTTTTTATATTCATCCGGTGTTCGATGCTCAAATTGGAATTTGATTAATTCGAATTCATGTGAAAAAGTCCCATTATGAACGGTAAGTGACTCTCAAACAAAGGAGACTCTATACTTAGGACTCAAATCTAAGACCGTTGCTTAATGATGGAGGAGTACTTATCACTCTATCATAATCTTTGATGGTAAATAAAACTAATAATCTAGTCAACACAAAAATTTAGTTCTCTCATATTCTGTTTTATGTCATGCAGAGTCTGATTAATATTAGTCAAATTGAACTAATTACTGTTTTTTTTCTAATTAGTTTATATGAAAAGTTCAATGGAGATGCTACTAGTTTATATGAGTGAAACGAAATTTAGGATTATCTCTAGCAAAGTTAAATGTATTGTTTCTTTCACTCTTACATATTTGAAGATAAAATTATGACAAAAATTCAGATATGGGTAACTTTTAGTCTATAATTATAAGGCATGGTTAAAATTTGCATAATTACAAACATAGATATACCTTAAATTCCTCCCTTTCTCTCCCTTTCTCACCTCTCTCCTTCTCTCTCTCATCTCTCTCCCCTTCCTCCATTCTCTTTCTCACCTCTCTCCTCATTCTCTCTCCCATCTCTCTCCCCTTCCTCCATTCCCATCCCTCTATCTTGCTTCCCCCTATCTTTCTCATTCTTTTATTTTTTATAATTTCAAGAATCGTATATTTGTATATACACTATGCAAAATGTATATATACACATTCAATATACATTCTGCAAATGTATACATATACAGATATATAGTTATTTAATATACACTATGATAATATACAAACATTTAGATAGACAATTGAAAAAAAAATAAAAATTAGATGTACATATACAATTAACAACTTATACATATATGACTTATACAATTGACATATACAATTGACAAGTATGACTTATACATATACGACTTATACACTTACATCATATATACAATTAATATACAACTTATACATATACACATATATAATTGACACATAATATACAATTGATAATAATTTAGTTGAATTAAGAAAATCTTCTACGAAAAAATATAGTAAATATGTAGGGAAAAACACAAAATATAAGAAAATTTGGAAGAAGAAATAGAAAGAAAAATATTCTTTAATATATATTAGCATAAACTTTGAGATCTGTTGAATTAGGAGGAATACATACTGCCGCTAAAAATGTCCAATAAAAAAATGACTTATTGCCACTAAACATTTCAATCAACTAAGAGATAAAATAAAAAATTAATTATGAGAGAGAGAGTTTTACTTGCCTTTAATATATATATTAACCATATTCTGTAATTTTTAAAAATTATTAACTTTGAATTGTAATTTTTTAAAGCATGAACCATATCATGTAATTAATAAATTATGTTATCTAGTGTAATTTTTTCTAAAAGAAATTATTTGAGTTTAGTAAGAATAAGCAATAATAGTAGCAGTCATTTTTGGGCTTCAAGCATGTAACCCACATGGCATCCAAATCCTTTTTTTTAACAGAAGTCCACCATTGTGGATTATGGGGTTAAGGCAATGGCCTTAACTTGTTTATTATCAAATAACATAAGTACATGGAGGAGGACATAGACCATAGCCTCCGGAATAAGATGAGAGAAACAAAGTGTTATTCTAGAGGACATCTCTTTCTTCGAAGAGATCTGACAGTAAGACAAAAAATATGCTATATACTTGGTTAGCATAATTATATAAAAATATATACTAAGCACCATTAATAACAAAATGGTTACTCTTTATCTTGAATCTGAAATTTGGTATACCAAGCTTTTCTAGATTCAAAAAGACTTTGGAAGAATCCGATAGTAGGTTGACAGAATTCATGATAATATTATCGGGAATAGATTTACCATAGTTAGCCAAGAGATCAGCAAGTTTGTTTCCCTCTCTATAAGTATGAACAAAAACAAAATTGGCTTTGCTAGAGATTTGAATAATATGATCAATGATGTAGTAAATCTGCCACGGTGGTTTTATTTTGTTGTTAATCATATCGATAATTATTTGTGAATCAGCCTCGATGATAACATTAGATTATCTCATGCTGATGCAAATATTGATGCCTTGGAGAATGGTTTTGACCTCTGCTACGTTATTACTGCATATCCCATAGTTCTCAGCAAAGGCCAAAACAAACAACCCTCACTATTTCTGATAATTCCTCCACCACCTGCACTGCCCGGGTTGCCTTTACTGCTTCCGTCTGTATTGAGTTTGATCCATCCACTGATTAATTTACTGATAACAACTTGTTTGGCCAACTCAACATATTTACACAAATCAATCCAGTTAGTAGAAAAATTAAAGCCAGGAAAGTGACAATTAAGAAGCATTATCATTATATTGCAAACCTATCTAATAAATGGATCTGGAAGACATATGTCCATTCTCAAACTTTGCCTTACATCTACTCTTTCAGATTTCCCAGCAAATAATGGAAGGTAAACATTAAATAAATGAAGCATAAATTTTGTTCTTAGTTTCAGAAAGCCACCACGACATAAGGATCTGTCTAATGTCTCCAAATCTAATGGTAATGCCATATGTTTGTCTAAAATAAGGCCAAACTTGTTCGACAATATTTCTTTGACAAAAAAAAATAAAGAGAATTCTCTTCTTTGTGGATTAAACAACAACACATAGAAGGATTATTAACTTTAAATCTCCTCACTGCAACATCAGTAAGAATATTATCATGAATCAATCTAAGAATAAAAAAGGAGATTTTGACTGGGAGCCTCTTATGCAATATCATAGAGGACGTAAAGGAGTAAGTTCTTTGAGTCCTTAACTTATGCCAAGCTGTCTTACAAGAGAAAAATCCTTTAGTATCAATAGTCTAAATCGGCCAGTCATCATAGTTATAATGGATATCCACCTGTTTAATATCATTAACAATATAGAAAGGAAGCTCCTCAATGAGTTTTGGGATGTTCCAGCCCCTCTCATAAAAAAAATGATTCACCATGATTCTTTTAGAAACATTAGTATAATTAATTAGTTTAGCAAGCGCACCTTTGGCAGTCCAGTTATCCCACCAAAATGAGATATTTTCTTTGTCGATTTTCCAAAGAATGATGTTTTCATGATCATCTTTGATATTCATGAACCTTTTCCAATTATGAGATTGCCCATAAGAGCATTTCTTGCAAACGAGATACTTTCTTTTACAGTATTTAACATTCAAAAAGTCCTGAAGCAAATTATGATTAGTCCTAAAATTCCACCAAGCCTTGGTAGAGAAGGTATAACAAACATCCTTTAAGGATCTTACTCCAATACCACCCTCTAGAGTAGGAAAGCAAAGATCTTCCCAAGCTATCCAATGATGTTTGTTCTTATTGTCCTTATATCCCCAAAAGAAATTAACAATTATTTTCTTAATTCGGGATAGAACAGTCTTAGGGGATATAATACAGACAATAAATGAAGAGGAAGGGAATAGAGGACAGATTTGATAAGGGTGGCTTTACCTCTAAAAGAAAGTAGTTTATCTTGCCATCCTTGTAATTTTTTGAATACTTTAGCAACCATGTTATTGTAATAGACAATCTTATTTTTTCTTTATAAATGGAACAACCAAGATAATTCAACGAGAATTGAAGTTGAGAGAATCCAGTTATGTTTTGAACATCAATTATGCAGTCAACTGGAAAGCCTGAAGACACTAAAAAACCTGATTTTCTTTTATTGATCATTTGCCCAGAAATCTTTTCATGGTATACAATTATGACATCATTAAGTTGAGAAAAGAAAGATCACCTGAGAAAAATAAACAGTGTCGGTAGCATAACATAAATGAGTAATTAGGGGTCCCTTTTTATCACAAGAGTATGGGATAAAGCCTTCATTAGGGAGGTTAGGTAGAATAATAGAGAGAATTTCAGTACTAATAATAAAAAATAAAAGGAATAAGGGATCTCCTTGTTTTAAACCTCTACTAGAGTTGAAGCAGCCATGTCTGGTAGAATTTAAATTGATGGAATACCAAACATTAGAGATGAGTCTCCAAATTCTGTCAATCTATAAGTTAGAAAAATCCATTCTCCTCATGACTGAACAAAGAAACTCCCAGTCCACCCTGTCATAGGCTTTTACCATATCCAATTTTAAAATAATATTACCGTATTGAGGGGACTGATTAATATTGTAAACCATTTCATGAGTCAAGATTATGTTTTTTGGGATGGACCTCCCTTTAATGAAACTATTTTGGTAGGGAGAAACAAGTCTCTGCATCATAGGAGTTAGTCTCTGACTCATAAGTTTGGAAATGATTTTATTAGAAAAGTTGCTAAGACTAATAGGTCTAAGTTCAGAAAAATACTGAGGTGACTCAGTTTTAGGAATCATAATAAGACAAGTATGAGTAAGTGATATGGGAAGAGGGGTGCCTACAAAAAAATCAAGAATCATGTGAAAAAGGTCCTCTTTGATAATATCCCAGCATGTATGGTAGAATTTACCAGAAAAAACATATGGCCTCAGTTCACTGTGTGTGCTCATAAAGAAAATTTAATCCTTCTATTCATCTATGGAGGGTGGGGCCAACATTAGAGTGTTGTCCTCATCATTTATTATCTTCAGAATGCAATTCATGATACTGTCATCCAAAAGGATATCTTCCTTAGTGAATTATTTCAATGAATTTGATAGATTGTTGAGCAATACTATCATCACCACTAATCCAGTTGTCGTGCTCATCATGTATGCTTGTGAGATTTAGCCTGTTTTTCCTCCCTTTCACAATAGAATGAAAGAACTTCGAATTGACTTCTCCTTCAACAAACCATTAATACCAGAATTTTGTTTCCAGAAAGATTCTTCTTTCTAGTAACCTTTGATCAATTTAGCATTGGCTTGATTAAGAGTCGCTCTATTCATCTCAGAGTTATCACTAATAGATTGAGTTTCCAGATCAGCAACTTTTTCTTCCAAAGATTTGATTGATGTAAAGATATTACCAATCACATTCTTAGACCAGGTTGGCAACATTTTAGAAGTGTTTTGAGTTTGAGGTGGAATTTCCAGAGAGGAAAACCATCCACCTCAATATTCCAAGCTTGCTCAACAATGTTTAAGAATTATGGATCATCAATCCAAAAGTCAAGGAACCTAAAGTATCTAATAGGAGTCTTGTGAGAATTGTTAGTCGTGATGAGAAAAGGACAGTGATATGAGCCTATCATGATCAAATGGTTAATGTTGGTATTATCAAACGTATTCACCCATAGATGATTCGTGAGAACCCGATCTAATCTTTTCCAAACTCTTCTGTTTAGAGACCAACCATTAAACCATGTAAAAGGGGAACTAGTATAGCCTGCATCTAGAAGTTCATAATCTATGATATAATGAATGAAATCCATACTTTTAGACATTTTGTGGAGAGAGCCACCTTTCTTTTCATCTGGATCTATTATGCATTCAAAATATCCAGTGATTAACCAAGAGAGGTTATAATTATCACTAATACTTTTGATTTTATTCCAAAGTTCATCTCTAAAATGAGTATCACATTTAGACATACAAAATCAAAAGAGGATTACCCTTGATGGTAACAGTGCAAGTAATCTGTTGATCATCCTCTTCACTAATTATGCAATCCGTATTGGAGTCCCCAAAAAGCCAAATTTGACTGTTACAGTTAGAATGAGCAAATTGGTAGCCAAGTATCCTCTTGTATTTGTCCAGCCTATTGTCCTTATGGAAAGGTTCAGCAAGGGCAATAATAGGAAGATTTTCAGATTTTATAAGTCGTTTAAGTCTCTCTAGAGCACCATTAGAGTTGATGCTCCTAATATTCCAATATAAAAACTTAAACATGATCAATATTCTTTGAGGAATTACTCTTTTGGATCCTTTCAGATCTTTGATTTTGTTGATAGTTCCCTCTGCCTCTGTGTGATCTGCCACCTCTTCCTCATTATTTTTCTCTAGGAGATAAGTGTCTAGATTTAATGGCATTATCAAAGGTAGATCTAACAATAACATCAACCAGGGAGTGAGGACTAAAGGATTCAATTAAATTTTCAGCAGGATCATCACTAGTGGTTTCTTCGCTTTCAAAGCTAGCATTTCACCACTAGCGTCAAAGCTCTCCTCTTTCTCTACGTAATCGGGGTCATCAGAGCTATCCTCATCTTCAGACAGGTTTGATTGGGATTATCCAGGGTGGTGCCACTAATCAATTTTAAATAGTTATTGTGAACTTCATCGAATTCAATGTTCGACTTGTGATTATTGTCTTGCGATTGGTCAGTGTTCTTCTCATTAGAGGTAATAGATAGCTCGGTATCACCATGACTATCCATTTGAGCCTGATCTTTACGAGTAGGATTATTAACAATGTTTGTATGAATAACAAAATTAGAAAGAGCATTCACTGGATTGGTACTCACATTCAGAATGGAGCTAGAAGTATTTTCTGATTGAGTAGAGTTTTCTCCCTTTTTTGATCGACCCTTGGCAGTGTTTTTCACTTGATTCTCATGGTAATTTTGAGTAAAGTCCGTGGAGATGGTATCAGTAATCATTTGAGATTTGCTCAAAATTTCATTTTAAGAATTCTGATTTCTTCTTTTTTGTTCACCTTATTTATTATGTCTGTCTGAACCACTCTACCGGAAGTGTCAATATCCCTTCCCTTTCCCTGGACATGTACAAGGGTAGGGAGTTTATTGTTCTCAGTAGGTTCCTTTATAATGATGCCTTTGTTCTGATTTGGACACTGAGATCCATTCTCCATCTGAACACCTTTACTTTAAGCAATCTTCTCCTATTGTTATAGATTCTTTTGTCAATGGATTTTTTTGACAGTCTGGAAACCATCGTCATCAACTTTTTATCTTTCTTAAGTATAGCTTCCTTTTCCATATTATTCTATTCCTCTTTTTGCATTTTGATGCTCTCATCCCTAGCTTTGTTCCTGCACTGAGATACAAGGTGACCTTGTAGTTTGCAGTAGAGGCAATAGCTGAGAACTTTTTCATATTCTATATCGATCCATTTACTATCTTTAAAACCATTAGGTCTCTTGAAATCGAGCCAAATTTGATCTAATTTAGATTTGAGGAGGTCTATTTCCACCTTGACTTTTGCTATATTACCTCTCGACTTTGAATAAGTAGCTTGGTCAGGTGTAATTGTCACTCCTACATATCTGACAAGCTTACAAAATAATATTCCATTTGAAAATATGCCAAGGAAGTTGGTGTATAAGAATCCATACTGGCACTATGGATGTTTCTTCTTCGAGATTAAAATCAGCTGTCCATTTAAGAATTTTCATTGGTGAACCTCCAATGTCAAAAAATTCTTTGAAAAGAACATGATTATAGTTAACTTCATTAGAGAAATCAAGAAACATGTCGATGATCGAAAGATGAAATCTTCACCAAACCAATCAAGTGGAACTGTCTAATGAAAACTTTCCTAATCTCATCCATAGATGGTTTTCCTTTGTAAAACTTGCCTATCAGAGTGAATTTACATTCTTGGGCCAAATTGATGAAATAGTAGTCGGCTGAGAAATAGACAACTGGTTTGCCGAGGTGAGTGCCATGGCGAATGTTAATTTGTTGCACCTCTTCATTGAGATTAGGAAGTTTCACTTGGACATTAACCACAAACGTTGGCTTCGAAACTATAAGATCACTATTTCTGTTTTTCGAATTAGCGTTGCTTCTATTTGTGGGGTTATGAATTTTTTATTTTTGCATGTCCTTCGGGATGGCACCTTGAGGTTGAGCGATCGTCTGAGCTGAAAGTTTATTAATTTGGGACAGAATTTGTTGAGATTGGTCATTGATGGAGATTTGACAAATATCTTTTCTTTGTGGTAGAGGGTCAAAATTTGATAAGATTTTTGGTTGGGGATGGCTCTGATTTGGTGTTAGGTTGGTGGGAGAGGTTGGGTTATTAATGATTTGGGTGGTGTTGGAGAAATTTCTGGCAGTGATTTCGGTGATGATTTCAGTGATATTGGGGTTTTCTGATGGCAGAGATAATCCCGTTGTGGTGGCCGTAGTAAGGGAGGGGTTGAGGATAGGCTGATTTGTCCAAAAATTATTAGGCAAGGAGGGTGGGTCTTAGGTGGTGTAGGGGAAAGGAGTGGGAGGTCCCCCGAATGCATATATCCATTAGCTGATAGAGAGAAGGAAGAGCTAATAGGTTAAAGAGAGGAAGATATAGTCCGGTGATATAAAATCTAGTCATGGCATCCAAATCCTCAACACCTTAATCTTAGTGAAAATGATACTATCTTTTACTTGATTGCAGGAGTTCGAATGAACTCGAGGATCGAAATTACTGCTTCAGGAGTAACTAACTCAAAAAAACAGTTAATTAGAATGAGAACAGAGAGGGATTTTGAGAAAAAAGAATTAATGTTTTGTATATCTCTATGAAAATGAATGGATTACATGTTTATATAGAGCTCATGATCCACGATCCATTGACTAGGCCACTTGAGTTAGTTATAACTACTTAACTAACTTTAGTTGCTGAATAACTAACTACACTAGCTTTCCAGTGTTAACTACTTCTGGAAACTTTTGGAACTTTTTACAATTTCCCTACTAATTAATATTTTGTATCAGTACTCCCCCCATAAAGAAGATCCTTGACCTCAAGGATCAAACAAAGGAAACCTAGTCTTGAGAACACTAGCAAATTCCCAAGTTGCAACATCAGCAAAAAGTCCAGTCCACTTGATCAACACTTGCGCAACAGCCTTATTCCCTCTTTTAACCATTCTTTTCTGCAAAATCAGCTCTGGTTCAGGGCAATGGGGATTTGCCAAGTCCACAGTAGGAGGATAAGAGATTTGAGAAGGCAACTCATGACACTTCTTTAATAAGAAAACATGGACAGTAGGGTGTATCTTGACAGGAGCAGGTAGTAAAAGAGTGTAAGTAACCGGTCCAACTCTCTTAATGATCTGAAAAGGTCCATAAAACTTGGCTGTCAGCTTGTGAGTAACATGATTAGTGATAGTAACCTGCTTGTAGGGGTGCACTTTGAAGTAAACCCAGTCACCAACTTCAAAGTTCTTGTTGGTTCTATGAGCATCATCCAGTTGCTTCATCCTTAGTTGAGCTCTGGTGAGATGATGCTTAAGTAGCTGCAGCTTGAGTTCCCTATTCAGCAAGGTGTCATCAACCTCAGCGGAAGCTTATTCTCTGGGAAGATATGGTAAATGTAGTGGAGGTGGCCTTCCATATAATACCTCATATGGTGTTGTGTGAATAGCTGAGTGATGGGAGGTATTATACCAATACTCCACCATAGGAAGATAAGAAAACCATTTAGAAGTATCCTCATTATAGTAGCTCCTCAAATAAGTTTCTAAGCATCTATTTAAAACCTCAGTTTGGCCATCAGACTGAGGGTGATATGCTGATGAAGTATGCAACTTAACACCTTGTAGAGTGAATAGTTCCGCCCAGAAGGAGCTGATTAAAACAACATCCCTATCACTAGTAATAGCATCAGGGAATCCATGAAACTTAACAATATTATCCAAGAAAACCTTAGCAACAGCTTGGGTTGTATAAGGATGTTTAAGTGGAAGAAAATGCCCATACTTGCTAAGTCTGTCCACCACTACTAGAATTACCTCGTAAATATTTGATTTAGGTAATCCATCAATGAAATCCATGCTAATTTGCGACCATACCACATCTGGGTAAAAGCTGTAAAAGTCCAGGGTATGCAGCCAAATCAGACTTATTTCTTTGGCAAATATCATAGTTTTGAATTAATTTCTTCACCTTCTCTCTCATGTTCTTCTAGTAAAAGAGGCTGAGCAATCTTCTTAATGTAGTCTCTACCCCAAAATGACCTCCTTGGGGGCTTGGATGCCACAATGTCATGATCTCCCTTATCAATTCTTGAATCTTGCCAACCACTAGTCTGCTTTTTCTTCTCAACTGACTTTGACTCCAAGTGAATTATTTATGAACTGTAGCATTAGTCTGCAAATTTGCAATAAGTTGTTGAAGTTCTGGATCCATAGTCCAACTATCCACAATAGCTTGGAATAGATCAGTATCTGGAGGAGAAATGAACAAGGCTAATAATTCTGCTCCAGTAACTCTTGACAAGGCATCAGCCATCTTGTTGTCAACTCTTCTTTTATACTCTATAGATTAATCAAATGGCATCATCTTTGTCAACCATAAGAGCTGTGAATTAGTATGTAATTTTTTCTCCATAAGGAACTTTAAAGCCTTCTGATCAGTCCTTATTATAAACCTTTGGCCTAAAAAGTATTGAGACCATTTAGTAACAGCTTGAACAATGGTCAATAACTCCCTATCATCTACTGATAATGCAGCATGCCTTGGTGACAATGCCTTGCTAACGAAAGCAATTGGATGTCCCTCTTGTATAAGTACAACTCCTATTCCAAATCCACTAGCATCCATCTCCACCATAAATATTTTGTTGACATTAGGTAAAGCAATCACAGGAGTTTGTGTCAAAGCTTCTTTCAACTTTTCAAAAGCATCTTGAGCTGTAGTTGACCATTTCAAATTATTCTTCTTTGTTAAGTCATTTAAAGGCCTGCAAATCACACCAAAACCTTGTATGAACCTCCTGTAGTAATTAGCCAGTCCCAAGAACCCTCTTAGTTGCTTAAGAGTAGTTGGAATGGGACACTTCCTCACAGCTGCTATTTTCTGAGGATCTGTTGAAACCCCTTCTGCTGATATAAAGTGTCCCAGATATTCAATTTTCTGAAACCCAAAACACTTGCTCCTTTTAGCAAATAGTGATGCCTGATTATTTCCTCAAAAACGGACCTCAAATGCCTTACATATTCTTTAATAGTACTACTGTAAATCAGAATATCATCAAAGAAAACTAACACATACTTCCTGAGAAATTGCTGAAATACAGAGTTCATTGATCCTTGAAAGGTAGCAGGTGCATTCGATAAGCCAAAAGGCATTACCAGGTATTCAAAATGGTCGGAATGGATTCTAAAAGCAGTTTTAGGCACATCCTCTGCAGCCATTCTTAATTGGTGATAACCAGATCTTAAGTCAATCTTTGAAAAGATTTTGGATCCTCCTAATTCATCCAATAAATCTTCAACAATAGGTATAGGAAACTTGTTCTTTACAGTAAACTTATTTAAGTCCCTATAGTCAACACACAACATCCAGGTACCATCTTTCTTGCCCACTAAGACCACTGGGGATGCAAACGGACTACAACTAGGTTGTATGATCCCTTGGTCTAACATCTGTTGTACCAGACCTTTAATAATGCCCTTCTTAATGGAAGGATATCTATATGGCCTCTTATTCATAGGCTCAGTACCCCCTGCAATACAATTCTATGATCAAATACTCACCTATGAGGTGGTAAGCCAGTAGGTTCTTCAAACAACCCTTGAAACTCTGATAATAGATTCAATAAAGCTTGATCACATTCAATTTTATCTTCCTCCAGTAATGCTGGGTGACCCTTCATTTGTTCACTCCCCATAGGCATGACTTGAATCATACAAAGTTGAGATTGGTTACCTGAGTATTTAGCTAATTTACTAGCTCTAGAAGTCTGCACCTGGTTACCAGCTCCTCTTCGCAGATGTTTCCTTCCCTTGTACCAGAATTCCATGGTCAAATTCCTGAAGTTCATATTGATATCTCCTAAGGTTAACGACCACTTAACCCCCAATACTACACCATATGAACCCAAAGGAAGGTAATAGCAGGAAATCTGCTGAAAATTCAGCTCCTTATAGTAACCAAGTAATAGTGGTCATTTTATCCACCTTCATGCTCCCATTTGCCGCAGCAACCATTTAAGGACTGGTAGATCTGATCGGACAACCTAATTATTGTACTAAATCAAGATCTATGAAGTTATGAGAACTCCCTGTGTCTATCAATATATGCAACCCCTTTTTGGAATGATATCCAGTTACCTTAAGTGTCCTAAAACCCAAAGAACCATTTAAGGCATGTATTAAGTCTCCATGTGCTCAGCATGTTGAAACAACTCACTCTTACTCTCCCTATCTTCATGCAACTCCACCTCAGTTTCAGACACTCCCTCTTCTATTTCATCCTCTTCTTCTAACTCCAACAAGTACAATTACTTAGTAGTGTTACATTTATGGCCCATAGTATATTTTTTATTACAAAAATAACACAAACCTTTTGCCCTCTTCTCATTGATTTCTTCTAAGCTCAACCTTCTCCTATTCAGATTCTTATTATAGTTTTCTTGGGTGATGTTAGGAGTAGGTAGTAGAGGCTTATTATTGAAAGGTATTTGATCTCCTATCTTTCTTGAATTAAACACCTAATGTGAACTTACAGGTGGTTTAACAGCATTCAAGTAAGCTTCTTGCAGTCTTGCACTCTTGTAAACCTGAGACAAGGTAGTAGGGTTGGTAATCTTAACAGAAATGTTAAGTTGAGGTGTCAAACCCCCAATGTATCAACTAATGGCATTCTCTTCTGACAAATTCACCCTAGTAAGATGTCTTTCAAACACAGCCTAATACTCTTTGACAGTCTCAACTTGCTTAACCTTCTTCAATTCCTCCATAGGATCATCAAAGTCAGATCCAAACCTCTCCATCAATGCCATCACATACTCATTCCATCTAATAGGTTAAAGATACTGTCGATACCTCATGAAGGATAGATGCCACTGAATTACCTCTCCTTCCAGATGTAGTGTGGCTATGGTAATTTTATCAGAAGCATGCACATTTTTCATTGAAAAAAATTGCTCAATCTTGAACAACCAAGAACGCAAATCATCCCCTGAAAACCTCAAAAACTCCATGCGCAACCACTTCGAGAACCGGGAATGGGGATTGTGATAACTGTCGGGGCTTTGATCTCTGTTCTCCCACTCAACTGATTGCCTAACCCTTGATGGTTCAGCTTGACCTAATGGGGATTTATCTCTCCTAGTCTCTGCAGAATTCACCAAATAATTCTTTAATTCCATTACCACATGATCCTTCTTCTTCAAGGTAGTAACTTCCCCTGCCAAATTGCTCATATTTGTAGTCAATTTCTACAGCATATCCCTTATTTCTCCTATGTCAGCTGGGGAATTATCAATGGATCGAGCTATTTTTGTCATGATTGCTAAGAATTCGATTGGCTTTGATACCAATGATACTATCTTTTACTCGATTGCAGGAGTTCGAATGAACTCGAGGATCGAAATAACTGCTTCAGGAGTAACTAACACGAAAAAACAGTTAATGAGGATGAAAACAGAGAGGGATTTTGAGAAAGAAGAATTAATGTTTTGTATATCTCTATGAAAATGAATGGATTACATATTTATATAGAGCTCATGATCCACTATCCATTGACTAGGCCACTTGAGTTAGTTATAACTACTTAACTAACTTTAGTTGCTGAGTAACTAACTACACTAGCTTTCCAGTGTTAACTACTTCTGGAAACTTCTGGAACTTATTACAATTTCTCTACTAATTAATATTGTGTATCAGAAAATTCATGAAAATTGTAGACGTTGATGCCTCCAATAATATAGAAATAGACACATAATAAAATAGTAAGGAAAATTTTTCTTACTGATTAATGGTGCTTGAGCTATACAATTTGCAGTAATTAGGTATACAATAATTTAATTAGTTATAGAATAATTAAAAACGCAGTTCAAGAATCGGGGGATTTAGTCAAATATAATAAATAATATTTTTCTTTTTTATTTTTCATCTGGTGTTCATATTGGAGTTCGATTAATTTGAATTCGTGCCGAAAAGTCTCACTATGAGAGGTAAATCGTTCCCTATTAATGGTGAGTCTATACCTAAGACTTAAATTCAAAATCGCTACTTAATAATGGAGAAATACTTACCACTCTACCATAATTTTTGATGATAAATAAAACTAGTAATCTAATCTACATAAGAATTTAGTTCACTCACATCCTGTTTTTATGTTATGTAGAGTCTGATTATTAGTCAAATTGAACTAATAATTCTGCTTTTTTTTTTTGTCCTAAATAGTTTATATGAAAAGCTCAAATGGAGATGCTACTAGTTTTTTAAATCAATTGAGCTTTTAGTTACTCGAAACTAGTGTTTATTGTTAGACTTTAAAATACTGAAATACATATGCATACAAATAAATATATATATTTGAGCGCAGCGAAATTTAGGATTATTTCCAGCCATGATGATCAAGTGCATCCAAAAATGTGGTATTACCGTAAATCTGGAACATCAAAAATGAGAGAAACAATGGTGAAAGTTTTCTCTACTGTATCGGTGAAACTGTATTTTTCTAATATGATATGCTTGCCGGTCCAGGAACCCACAATTTACAGAAATCTAATCCTTGATAAGTCTTCTAAGAGTCCAACCTCATCTAGAACTTGCTAGACAGCTAAGTAAATTCGTGATCCACACTTAATGAAAATCTAACATTTATATCAATAATCGAGTGTGTCCGTCGGTTTCGGCTTTCATTTTTCAAAGTTCTTTTGTAATATATACATCTAAGTATCCTCATCTATACTACATTCATCTTTTAAACGTGTGTATTTTTAATTGTTCAATCTCTGTCATGTTAGTTGTTCTAACAATCACTTTATAGAACTTACCTTTAAGTATTGTTGGTGGCACATTCTTATCGCAGGACACTAAATGCAAGCCTCCACTCCATTCATCCCTTCAATAACGACGTGCGACATCATCGTTGATCTCCTCCATTTTCTTAGAATTTATCCAAAACGCTTGAAACTACTTCTATTAGGGATTTTACTTATCCATCAATATTCACTCGCACACCTAGCTCATGTGATGTATCACTGGACTTACATTCCTTGTACTCTGTTTTAGTCCTTTTTATACTAAAATAATATTATTTATTAATGTAACTATTGAGTATACCTCATAATTCACGATGAGTTATTGAAAGCAATATTCTTCACTATTTATCATGCACTAAACCTGAATTTCGAATTAGCTTTTATGAAGGCCTGATCCTATTGTTACTTCTCGGCCCAATATTTAGTTGTAGACACCCTTATTGATAATTGTATTAAGTTGAGTCTGATTCATATCAAAACTGAGCAGAGAAAAGATATTTTAGATAAAATCTCTAGAGATAATACATAAATATGATCCTAAACTTGACACTAAATTATAACTTTGACCTTAAACTTTGATAGCGCACAAATAGGACCTTTAACTATTCAAAACCTGAACAAATATGACTTTGATTTTTCAACCCCATGCGTGAGTTTCACTCGCGCCTATGTAGAAAGGTACTCCAATCACTTGGTGCCATATCGTTAAAAGGGCTATCTTGGAGGGAGGTCATATTTGTGCAGTTTTGAATAGTTAAAGGTCATATTTGTACACTGTCAACGTTTTGTTTTTTATGTTAAAACGGCATCGTTTTTATTATTATTATTATTATTTTATTATTATTTATTTAAGGATTGAACCCGCGCAGTAGGCTGAAGGAAGCGCCCAAGAAGAGCAAATAATACCACTGGGCTATCTAAGTGTCTTGTTTCATGTGGTTCAACATTAATATACGTACATAAATATATATTTTCTACCTTATATATACAACGTAATTTTTTTACCGAGGGGGTTCGGGTAAACCCGATGGCAACCACGTAGGTCCACCCCTGCGTTAATTTAATAACATTTAATAACGTTAATTTGATAACGTTAATTTAATATACTACTACTATTATCCTTGTTAATTTAATAATATTTTATTAAAACTATAATTTTTTTATTATTAGTATAGTTTCATCTTTAATTTAATATTTAAATAAATTATATTTTGATATATTATATAACTTAAATTCACCCTCTGCTTTATAATATATATACATACCCGCGCGAAAATATTAAATATTAAAGATGAAATTAGATGCCTTTTTAATCTTTGAGCCAAAAATAATGAAAAAATAATAGTGAAAAGTCATTTAAAGGTCATATTTGTGCAGTTTTGAATAGTTAAAAGTCATATTTGTGTACTGTCAAAGTTTAAGTTCAAATTTATGTATTATGTCCTTAGATTTTAAGCTGGACGTGTCTAGTTTTGCGTGTTGAATACTCCACGTAGGATCGGAGGTCATATTTGTGCAATTTCGATTAGTTAAGGGTTACATTTATACACTGTCAAAGTTTAAGATCAAAATTATAATTTGGTGTCAAATTTAGGGTCATATTTATGTATTATCTCTTCTATAAATTTAAACCGTTGATGCCTTCCTTAAGGGATAAATAAAACTATAACTAGATGAGTGATATTGATTCTAATGTTAATTTCCTAGACTTCATGCGGTTTACATTGTAAATTTACAGAGAAAATAATATAAGTTCTTCTGTCCCATACGCCATATTAGTTGGTTATCTTAATAAAAATAATTGTTTCACATTAGTTGATCATCTTACTAAATCAAGAAAGCATTAAGTAAATTTTTTCCATATTACCTTTGCAATTAATTCTTTCTGAAAGTGTTCACACTTATTTGTAAAGTTCCAAAAAACTTTTAAGGGTTAAATTAGTAAAATTGTCTTCTTTTTTTATGATTTCTTAATTATCCTTTAAAAAGGAATGTGTCCAACTAATATGGAATGAAGAAAATAGTCCTTTAAATATATTAGAGAGAAAATTTATTTCTCTAAAATGATCAAAAGTGAATATTTTTCTCTTACCATATAATCAACAAACACTATGTATTGAACTGACGGAAAATATGAAGAAAAAGGATTTAGTGTTTGTTCGAGTTTACTTATTTTAAATGTTTTTAAATTGAACTGAATTTTAACTATTATAGTGTTTGTATAAAGTAAAAAGTGATTTTAAGTATTTAGTCTAAAAAGATAAAATAAGTTAAAAACTATAAGCCTATCAAAATAAAGCTTTTAGATGAAGTTCACAACTTTTTGAAGCGACTTTGTCATGAATCGAGCACTGGCTTAGGCCGATGGGCCGACGGGCCTCCTAGACCAACGAAGATTCGTAAAGACCCATTAGCATAACATCAGAAGTATAGTCATAATAAAGTACGAAATTTGGCCCATAAAATATGCAGTTCAACTGAAATAACAATTCAAACTCAAGTAAAACATAAAAGAATTTATAAAACTCAATCTATTAAAGCCTCTAACAATACGAATAATATCCTAATCCGAGACAAGGCCCTGTCAATACCATGAAAAAAAATAGTCAATGTCTAAAGAAACAACACTAAAGGTTATCTAGAAGATGAAGGGCTCACCGCTTGCTACTCGCTTTCTTAAGAGGATCCTATTGCTGCACAGAATCACGAGAGAATGTCTCCAAACCTACATCATGAAGCGATGTAGCATTCGGGGCCGGTCAGTACGACGAGTACTGTCATGCAACACAGGGAGAGGGACCAATAACTTGTAAAGTAAATCATAAATACTTGACATAAATCTCAAAAGGAAATCATGAAATAGGGAACTTAAAATATGAAAATATAATTATTCTTAAAATTTATCCATGGACAAAGTAGTTTCACCGACCTTAGGCAACCCACAGGCTATATGGGTCCAGTTTTCGCCCAATCAACAGAACCCCAATTCATGTTTGCTGCATGAATCGAGATGAACATCATTTGTCCATCATATCATACCGTCCTCATGGAGGAAACGTGACATAAGGTTACCCCGTTAGGGAGTGAACCACCCCTATGTTGGCAAAACATAGATTTCAAGTATTGTCACTAGGACTTACACCTTTCCAGTGAATTACATAATCCTCTTTTAAGACCAATTAAAATATTTTTCATAAACATTTCTCCATAGAGTCTTTCGTTAAGACATTAACATTTTGGTTTCGTAATACCAAGACTTGCAAGTCACCTATATCATGTCAGCATCATTATCATTAAGCATTTTAGACTCTTAACCCTATCATTTAAAACATAAACATAATCATCATTAAGTTTGCATAAGAAACTCGAAGCAAGTCCTAAAATTCAACACTTTCGTTATTTCAAAATAATGGGGTGTCATATCCGTTTATCACTGAAATTCAAAGATTTTTCAAAAGACTTTAAGATTATAATTTCAATCATTCATAACATTTTACGTTTCAAATCCATATAATAAAATTCACCCTTTTATAATACCCCAAGTTTTTATGCTCTAAACCTCCCAAGAAATAGCCCATGAGGTTAGCTTTCCAATGCATCAAGTCTCATTTCAGTCCGAGGCTATAGCAAGAAGTTGTGGAAATTCTTACTTGAGAGCCTGGAAAGACTGCCATGGTTACGACTCAGGGTAACGAGTCATTACCATAATAAATCATCACGAGTGAGTCATAACCACTCTAATAAAACCTTTTACCTTAGGCCCAGTGACTACGATACCTCAAGATGACTCGTAATTAGTGACTACGATTCATATAGAATCACTCGTAGTCACAATAACGTGTGTGTCCAAGAACCCTCTCCAGTGGTTACGAATCCTGC
Source organism: Capsicum annuum (assembly GCF_002878395.1). Classification (NCBI taxonomy): domain Eukaryota; kingdom Viridiplantae; phylum Streptophyta; class Magnoliopsida; order Solanales; family Solanaceae; genus Capsicum; species Capsicum annuum. Next base: position 203,104,337 of record NC_061120.1, read on the forward strand.
ATACAACTAGTAACCAGACCTTACGAGTCTGTGCATAGATCCGTAGCCTGATCAGCGTGTGACCTAAGGCCTAACTTCTAACTACGACTCCGACCTACGACTCGTAATCAGTCATGACGAGTCGTTAGGCGGCAAGTCATAGTAAAACCAGAATGTACCCAGAATCCTAGAATCCTGAGCTACGACTCAGACCACGATTCGTAACCAATCGTAAGCTGAGTTGTAACAACTGGATATTTTTTCTGTACATTTTTCAAGGGTCTTTATGTCTTTTTCCACTCCCTTAAAAGGCAAACTTATGTTATTTTGGCTTTACAAGGGGTGGTATAAAAGGTCCCAAAGTCCCAAATCACGACATAATCCTCAATTTCACCAAAGAGAGTCAAGAGGTACGGTTTTATCTTCTTCCTCAAGCAACTAGGTTTCCTCAATAACAAAATCAATTCCAAGGATATAACGCCCCGAGACTACACCCTGGGCATCACACGGTGCTTACAATCCCAAAGGACCATAAGTTAACCCATAACTGGTACCTGTTATGAGCACTGAATATAATACTGGAATATATATGCGAAAGAAATTTGAAAATGCCATAAGGTTCTCAAAATAATAAAATAATAACTGAGTATAACTGATAATAACATTTAAAAACTGAATAACTGACTATGCTAGTCTGAAAGCCTCTAACTGTCTGAATATGGAGTTGATGTGACAAACCCCCAACTAACTCCAACTGAAATAACTACTGAACTGTTGAAATACTGAAATAGGTAAACTTTGCCCTCAAAATATGAGGACTCACCACTATAACTGTTGTTGATATCCTGAGCTGCTAAGTACGGTCAGGAACCTGAACGTCCAAAACCTATGATATGAGATATCATAGCGCAAAAGATAGTATGCATCAATACGTGGAATGTACTGGTATGCTAAGTGAGGTAAGACTGATATACATGGGTTCATATGCATTAGATGATAACTGACTGAATCAACATCATGAAGTAACTGGATGAGAGTACATGCAAAACTGAAACTGTTGAACATACTGAACATGCAATACTGCACATATCGGTATACATCATGTATCTGAGATTATACTGAAGCTGAGTACTGAATTTTGATGGTTGAGTAACTAATAACCGATAGCCATGGTTCTATAGAACTGGCTGAGTTCTTTACTGTGGAGATTGTCTAAGAAAACTCTATCAATAGGAATTTAAGCTTGACAGTTTCTATTACCTCAAGAATAAGACAGAGTTGGCATAAATGGAGCAATGTAAGAATCTGTATAAGTTTCTTAGAGAACATCTCTACATCATGATTTGAGATATAAAAGAAGGAAAACTTTTCTTAAATTCCCTTAGCCTCTCGAAGAAAAGTACAAATGTCTTTGTATCGTTCTGCAAGATTTTACTAGACATAGCTTCATAAACACCCTAGGACACTTGAACCTTATGCTCTGATATCAAGTTTGTCACGATCCGAGACTACCCCAAGTTGTAACACAGTGCTCAAAAGTACAAGTGATCCCAAGCAACCCATGTACTAGTATGATACTTAAGCAACTGATTTAATATATATGTAAATAGTAAATAACTTAGTGGAAGCATAATCAACAAGAGATAAGCTATTTTTAATACATAACTGATCGAAGTTGACAACACTGAAATCTGAGTGAGAGAGAGAGAAACTAAAATTACAAATGCTGACTCTAGCTGACCATCTGTGAAGCCTCTACTATACTGCCTATAAATAGTCGGGACATGATCCCCAACTATCCCAAATCAATATATAAGAATAATGAAAATAAAATACAAAAACTACAACTGACTTTAGTCCTCGAAATAAGGAAACTCATCACTTGCTGACTGAATATTGTGAACTATTTGACCTTAATGTGCGGGCTATCTCTTGTACCTACATTATAAAGGAATGTATCCACAAACGCATATATGTAGGTAGTACTTTGGAATGTAATGAGTATGTGATAAATGCAGTAAATCGTGGAAATACTTAATATATTCTTTAAAATTAAGGACATAAGTTATTTGTTGAAATATGCATATAAATCATGGCTATATGAAAAAGTTTTAAGACAGTGAAATTTCTAAATCATGAGATGAAAATATTTCTATAAGATGAAAAGCAATAGAAACATAAGTGTCATATGCAAATCTCAAGTCAAAGCTAAATATGATCATGTATGAACACTGAGCATGAATGCATGAACATGTAAAATGAATGCAAGAATAAGTAAAGCATGTACTGAAATAATCTGTAAAATTGAATAACTGATATACTGAACACTTGGTCATGTCAACCTAAGCTGATGTGGTCTGAATACTAAACTAAGACTGGGAGCTATCATGTATCCAATATGCCCCAATCTGAGCTAATTGGGGTCTAACCTGTAACCCCAGTTTGAAGGGTGTTGGTACCTTGCCAAGGGTATCAAAACATGGTTGACAATGTGGATCCATAAGGCTGATGTCTTAAAGGACTAGGGTGTCACCTTCGACTGGTAGGCGCCCCTAAAAGAGTGTTAACCCTCAACTGGTAGGAAGACCTCTCAAAAACTATGTTGTCTACATAGTTCTAGAACTCAGGGACTACTACTATAGGTCACACCCTCGACTGGAAGGTGAGCCCTCATTCCTAGGTTCACTCGATGCTAAATTCTAATCCCAACTGAACTGACACTGGTATTGATTAAAGTTAACAGGACTCATAACTGATAATTGCTCAACATGAATATGGTGATAAAATCATGATTCTAACTGACTTGTTACTTGAAATCGAAAACATGCATAAACATCTAGGTATCGGGTATTCATAATCCTTCAACACTGATTAAAACTTTTAATATAATAACATCATTTAAAACATTGTAAGAAAATTCATGATTCAAATACCCAAAACATAGAATATATCATTAACCGATGAAACCATGGTTATAGGTATCTAAAGATGTTAAATTTATGAGGACAATATGCTCACATGGTTTAATTCATAAATAGATAAACTAACATGGTGTCAACTGATCATGATATGGGTAACTAAAATTATAGAATATGTAAGAGAATAATTCACATAGAGAAACACAATATCATGGTTTATATTCAAAGCTATTAAGAGAAAAAATTAGTAATTTCGATATTGACATTGAAATTTCATAAAAAGTGGGAAAAGGGTTTATACTTTAAAAATAAAGAATTCTTGGGACTCAATAGGTGGAAGAAACCCATTGAAGAATACCCCACGTACCTACATTTCTTGAAGGAAAGCATGAATTTGGATCCTTGGAAGTTGAGTTTTTTGAAGAAGAACCATTATTTGGTGTTTTTGAGGATCTGGGAGAAGAGGGATCGTGTATTTAATGTGTTTTGGGGTTATAGGATAATCAATTCGCGTTACTGTTTGTTGTAGGATAGTTTAAGACGTAAATAACCTGTTTACCCTTGAAAAATTTAAGAGAAATGTGAGTTTTAGCATTACGAATAAGGTTCATGCCATATTGCTTATCGCGGAGCATAAGGTCCGTGTCACGCTGAAATCACGAACCCTCACTGGTTCCTCATAGAAATGCTCATAACTTTTGCTCGGGTATCGGGTTAAGGCAAAATCAGATGCGTTGGAAAGAGGACTCAATTATCTATAATTTGATGGGTCTTGAACTCCAAAATTTACATATTCCAGAAGTTATACATGTTCAAAATTTACGCTTGTAGGATCGAAAACTAAAATTTGGTCAAATCAAAAGCTCTTAACTCAACTTTGCTCTAAGTGTTTTCTATGAATATTTTTCACCTTAAAAGCACTCTTTAAACTAGGCTAATGATAATAACACTTATATTCATATACAAATTGTTGGATTAGAGCTTATACATGTAGGAATGACGATTCGAATTCTAGCCCAAAATTGTGGGGCGTTACATTTATGTTGAGCCATATTTTATATAATATGCCATAGTGTATTGTGTTGTGTTGATCCATGTTTGTATGTGGTTGTGTCATGTGGGACAATATGTTTAGTGTGTTGTGGTGTGTTGAGCAATCTTTATATGTATTGTGCCGTGCAATATGCTTAGTGTATTATATTGTGTTGAGCCATATTAATTTATGTATCGTGCTATGTGGGACAATATATGTTAGTGTATTGTGTTGTGTTGATCCATATTTTATGTATCGTGTCGTGTGGGGCAATATGTATATATATTTTACACCATTAAAACTTATAGTTTATTGGTACGAGTGAGAGTCCATCACTCTGCTAGAAGCTTATATGTCGCGATCTATAATTGATCTACCATTATTTTACTTAGCATTTTTTGAATAGATGGGTATCCTTATATAGTATTCTTGTAATAGTTGCTATTTTGATTTGGTAATAGAGTTGCTAGTTTCGCAGCTAGGAGAGGGTTATTTTCTATTTGTTTGCTTCAATAGCAATGTGTTCTTTTATTACTTGGATCCAAATTTGCATTTGAGAGAATCTGTTGTAAGGTATCTCTTCATAATTACCCATCAATGAATCCTTTATAGTTCAAAAATAAGCTTAAGAGATAATATTAAGTAGAATATCTAGTCAAATCTTATCCTTGTATTAACTTTATGTCAGTGAAATAGAGATGATATATAGAGTTGTTGAATCATAGTACTTGTCATATTATGTATAACATATGGTCCCTTCAATGTAATGCTAATCATGATTTTACATAGTACCTTTGTATGAGGATAACAAACAACTGTTTTGTGGGCCATTAGAAAACCAAACACTATACTCGTCTTAAGTCTTGAAATTAAATGGATAGAGATATAGCTGAACAACAGTATATATGATCAATTAGTAGAATCACCTTATCTACTCTTTCTATGCTTTAGTTAGATGGAAATGCAATTCACACATTAAATAGTACTTCTATTTGTTTATGTTTATTTTCCTATTTAGTCTGT
>NC_061120.1:203112289-203129883 GCF_002878395.1 Capsicum annuum
TTTGTTTATGTTTATTTTCCTATTTAGTCTGTTTAAAACCTTTGCGACAGTGGAACACAATTAGTGGAATACTCCTGAAAGTTTTGAACTAATTACATAGTTTAATGCAGGACATCGTTGATTGCATATGTAACACAATAGTGTTGTTGCAATTGGGTTTTCAGAAAAAATATTAATGAATGAAAAGTAGAATTATACAAGACTAGAAAAATAAGGTATGCATTTTTTTATCAGTATAAAATGAAGTATGCATCTTCCCCAAGCATAAAGTATACACTTTTTTATCAGTATAATATGAAGGAATGGATTTTCCTATCTTTTTTGGTATTTCAAAATTCAAATAATACACCTAAAATGAGATATATCAGAATGCTACTGATATTTTATAGCTAACATTAAATAGGAGTTGTATTCTCTCTATTGTTTCTTTATGTTTACTTTAATATTGACTATTTATTTTTCATTTAGTTTATGTGGACACCTTATCGTGACATCCTTCATACTTTACCTTCTTTTTGCGCAACTGATGAGCCTATATGGAAGATGCAGGTGCCAATGTTGTGTTTAGAAATCATAGAGTGGCACCCGGTAGGCAGAGTCATGCGATAGCTCGAGCTTTCACAACACATTCCAAAGGCTCTTCTATGGTAACCTGACCATGATAAGCATAATGATCGATCTACAGTTGAACAAGATTTTATTTTAGAGCATAACCATTGTGTTGATATGTGGATCCATTGGCAGCCTAGAGCTGTAGAGGTACATAACGATGCCAACTTAGATGCCTATATGAAATGGTATTTGAAACATGGTCGGTTGTTTTTGGGCAACTCCATTCTTAGAGATTCTAGGTATGTCGCTATTGCACCTTCACATGAGGTGATACATAGAGTCCTTCAGTAGATGTATGAAAAGGCATTAGTATGGATGGAGAGATCGAAGACTATAGAGTGTGGAGTCAAGGTTACTGCTGATATTAGAAGGAATTTTGACCAGGCAAATCGGGCCTTTCAGGTAGAGGTGTACAAAAATTAAATCGATCAATAAATCGAACCAAAAAAATGTTATCGGTTTATTGTTATTGTGTTAATGATTTTTTAATAATTTTATAAAAAAAAATTATTGGGTTATTGGTTCGGTTCGATTTTTTCTTATTGGTTTATTGGGTAAATCGATAATCCAATAAAAATATTTTAAATTACACTTTATCCCTATATATATATATATATATATATATATATATATATATAAAGCCTACTCTATATTTCTTTTTCATTTCTATAAACCTATTCAATTTTTCGAAAACCTATTCAAGCTTGAAGATTCTTGTAAAATAAAACGCATCATGTAGGATTTTTGTTGCAACTAAGATTTCCTTTCTTTTCTTGTTAGTTACTACTATTTCTATTTTATGCATATTTTTTATTGGTTAAATCGAAAATTGAATCGTTAAGGACTAAAAACCAATAAATTGAAAACCGATAAAAAATATCTTATTGGTTTAACTTATTTAAAAGTCGATAACCGATAATACATAAAATCGAACTGAACCAACCAATACACACCCCTACTTTTAGGGGCCTGCAGTTTCAAATAAACAGTACCAGCAATTACTCGGGATGCGTGAAGGAGGGAGGGGAGGATGTAGACTTTGGACGTGGTGATGCAGATGTGCATAAAGGAGGATGTGGACGTATATATGGTGTCTTCATATACGAGGGAGTAGGAGATGTTCCACAACTTCCAACTCCAGAGCCAAAGACTTAGGCAGCAACAGATGAGACCCAGTTGGACATCATGAGGCAGTTCATTCGCCGTCTTTTCATCCATCACCATTCATGTCAGGTTGTTCATCCATGCTCGAGTCTCATAATTTCTCCAAATATGTCGCACCTTCTTGGGTTGATGAACCCAACCGACAGTTATATTGTGACATGTCTTCTCGAGACTTGACTTTCACTCTACGTTTGAGTTTTGACTCGATAGAATTTGGAGATGTGGCGGTTAGTATTATCAATTACTTCATTAATTTTTTATTTCTGTTTTTTATTATCTAATTTTTTATAATAAACTATTAATCAATCTTAAGATTTCCTTTGCACATCGTCATCCATCCTGGCTCAGACCCCCGACATGGTTTCCCAATCTACGCCTCACATAGTGCATGAGGGGACAAAACCCTAGGTTAATATTTAGTAAATACAAGGCTATTTCAATTGTGTTATTTTCAATATATAATTTTTATTTGGCTACTTACTATATTAGTACCCTTTAGATTTATGATTGGGCTCCGTCATCTATTCCCGATCTCACATCGAAGACAGGGATGAATGATACATCTCATACAGTCATAGAGCTTTTCGTTGACACATATGTGAATAATTAGAAAAAATAAAATTTGCATGACTACTCGTATTTATAATATGTTAACGCATCATATTTTTCTGTATTTTTTTTAGCTTCCATCTTTAGCACTTTCTGTTGTTCAGGATGCATCTCATAGACCAATGGATATTACAGAGGTGGTACGGATAATTATTATAATATATGCACTAATATTCAAAAATTGTTTAATATAATTAGATTGAAATTATCTACTTATGTATAATTATTCTTTGTAGATTCCAACACATAAGAACAATCGTAAAAGCAAGCATTGTGTTGATCCAGTTGCTGCTATAACGAGGAGAGACAACAGAGATAAAGACGATTTTACACATGGGGAGCATAGGCCACGAGCGTCGATACGACACAGGAGTTATGACACTGGAGTTATGGGACTTCAATTTAAACATCTTTCATCGTTGCTTGCTTGTTACTTGCCCTTGGGCTCTTGGGGATTACATATACATCTGTGGAGGCTGCAAATCTACGTGTTATATTAGTATTAGCTTTTGCAATCACTTGTAGTTACATATATCAGGTAATTCAAATAATTTAATTCAGTGGAATCTTTTATATTTTTTATCTTGGTTGGTGGTTGTGTGAAAGACAAGTCAAATTTGGAGGTCTAAATGGAACTCGGAACCAAAATAAGGTAAGTTATAAATAAAGTGACCAAAATAGGTCACCTATTTAATAAGTTACCAAAATAGGGTAAACGTAATAAATTATTACATTTTTTACTTTTTTCTTAACGGACAACTATAAATTATTACGTTTTACAAGTTTTTTTTATAAAATATAATAATTTATTACGTTTTATCAAAAAAATATAAAACATAAAAATTTTATGACTTACACGAAAATCTAAATAAAAAAATATAAAATGTAACAAATTCTTACGATTTACACATCACCACTTTAATATCTACTTTTTCTCAAAATTGACAAATCGTAAGTAAAACTTACGATGTACACTTTTAATATTTGGCTTGGTTGCGCTAACTTTAATTTTATACCTTGAACCACCTGCGTGACCATAGATTCAGTTTTTTTTGGTGTAAACAACATAAATCCCTTAGACAATGAAAATAATTACACAAAATCCCTTGTTATTTTCTCTTTCCTTTTTTCGCAAACATACGCATACATTTGGTCACATATTATACATTATGTATAATGTAACAGCTAATCTTATATTTAAGGTAAGAGAATCTTTAATTATTTTATAGTTCCTTAATTAAAGGCAATAATTACCCAACATTAAGTCATTTATTGTTAGAACATGTAACTGATATTTGAATTTTAAACATTTTGTTATACATGATTTTTTTTTCCTGTGATTCATGATCTGAAAAGTCAAAAAACAATCACTTTTTTCTACACCCGTTCTTCAAAACTACTAAAATCTTCTTCTACATACGTTCTTCAATATTAGTAAAATCAATATGAATATCCCCGTATTGTTGCGATATTCTAAAATTTGGGAATCAGAAATTAATGATACGTCATACAAAAGTGACGCAATAGTAATTTTGGTAAATGCGGACGAATCGATCACAACCGCAGGACTTGCGGTTTCTTTCCAAAGGAATCATGAAGAATATAATATGGTTTTCTGTGTGCGGATGCTTTAAATGGTTTTGGTTGTATAAATATTTTTTATTAGTTTTTTTTTTGAATGCTGGAGCAAGTAATATATTTTTTTTTATTGATTATAGATGTTAATTTCTTTAATCAATGATTTATAGTAGTATAAAAATTTTATGCTTTTTCCCTATATCATAGTTCTTAACCATATAATTTAAAGTTAGAACATGATTATAAATGCACATTAACTATGTAACTTACCTTCCATAGGAGTAAGTAATTGTTGAAACACACGGTATATTAAAATGTTGTACATTAATAGTTAATGTGTAATAAATGTATGATATAGCATTATACGTTTTTAACATGTATGAGGTTCGAAATACAATAACGAAATTTAACTGAATTCAATTTTTTAAAAATAAAATTATATACAGTATCATTCCAGTAAATTTACGAATGTATAATATGTTTTTATACAGTCAAATCAATGTATAATAAATGTGTCTTTCTAGTAAACGTTTGAATGTATAATAAGTTGTTATACATTCAAAGAAATGTATAGTGAAACTGTGTCATTCCAGTAGACTTACGAATGTATAATATTTGATTATACATTCGTATCAATGTATGATATAGCATCATACATTATAAATGTGCATGATATTAACAATTTCTGTAATTTTTTTACAAGTAATAAAAGTTTTACAACATGTATGTTGTTATGTAATACATACGTTTAAAACGTATTAGTCTTTAGTTCAATGTAAGATTCACTTATAAGCAAAGGTACAGAACAGAAAACATATTATGTGTTCAAAATATAATGTCAGATTAATTAGTAATATGTTATTTTAATCATTAACAAATAAGTGAAAGGGAAATTCAATAAGTGAAAAGAAAAACCCCAGTAAATATTTTCTTTGGCTTTGGCCTTTAGTTTCGTCCCCCATAGTTGGTCAAAAATATAGCGTAATAAGCACCCACAACGCCTAACACCAATAAGTTCATAATTAACCCAGTCCTTTAAGGGCCGTACGAAATTTGAATAAATTCCAATCCATCACTGTTCAAGATCTATACATAATAAATTTCTTCAACAAAAAATTCAAATTAAAAAAAAAGAATTACGTAAAATAATAATCAAAGGATTTTTTAAATTTGATTTTGTTTTGTTATTGAGAGTGTTTATTTGATTAATTCGGTTTTAATTTTTTTTCGAAAAAGAAAAAAAAAATAATTTTGGGTTTATGACTTTCGAGTAGAGAAAGTGAAATCCGTGGTTAAGGAGAAGTGAAATGGTAAGGAAGGAGGGAAGGTAAAATTAGAATTACAGCTGCTACTCATAATGGCATACTAAATGAATGGAGAGAAAAGGTAGCAAGATTTTAGGAGAAAAATATCGAGTATAATTTGGAGCAAAATATGGTTGTTTGGAATGTATAAGAAGGAAGAGAGAGAAAATAAAAAAGGTAGGGATTTAAGTAATTAATTTGGGATTTTTGTAATTTCTTTTTCACATGGATGTAATGTAATAAGGTAAAGTTAGCATGTGTATATTTGTAATTTTTCCTTTTTTTTGTGATAACGATGGTGTCTAGGCCATGTTGCTTGCACCTCGACTAACAGTATTTTTCTTATCCCTTCTTGAGGGTGGAGGATAACTAATTTCGAGATAACTTGTTTTCCAATCAAATGACCCCTTAGCTTATAAATTATTTTGTAGTAGTTATAAACATTGAAATATTCTTTTGTAAAACAGTTTAAGTCTCTTTAGTGTTCTTCAGTACTGTTTTCTAATGAAATGTAATAATTTTTTAGCTAAATATTGTGCTATTCTAAGTATTCTTTTTTGTTCTAGCACTTGTATCTTAGTATCTTTTTGTCTTCTTTGGTTTGATTGTAGGGGCTATGCTTCCGTATTGGTTCTCAGCCATGACAATGAAGAGTGTAGGAAGTGCAGCTCTGAAAATGGTTGAAGAAGTTCGCAGGCAATTCAATGGTATCCCAGGGCTAATGGAAGGAACAACGTAAGTTTTACTTACAATTAATTTGGTATAAAGTGTACATAGTAAGTTTTACTTATGATTTGTCCATTTTGAGAAAAAGTAGAGATTAAAATGGTGATGTGACAAAACACTAACTTTTTTATTTAAACTTTTATGTAAATCGTAAGAATTTATTACGTTTTATACTTTTTTATTTAGATTTTCGTGTAAGTCGTAAGAATTTGCTACGTTTTATATTTTTTTTGATAAAACGTAATAAATTATTACGTTTTACAAAAAAGTCAACTTCGTTAGTTGACTGTTAAGAAAAAAGTAAAAAACGTAATAATTTATTACATTTATCTTATTTTGGAAACTTATTAAATAGGTGACCTATTTTGGTCACTTTATTTATAACTTGGCTTATTTTGATTCCGAGTTCGTCTAAATGGGCACCCAGAGAAGCTTCCTGATGTTTGTTGCTCTTGCTACATTATAATTCGGGAAAATTAACTAAATAAACTTATAAGATTGTTTATTGCAAGTTATAGCAACTCTTTTTAGTTTCAAGTTATAGCAACTTTCATTATAAAAAAATTTTAAAAATATATTTTTATATATTTTTTATTTTTTTTAAAAAGCATATCAAAATCATTATTGAAAAAAAATATAGATTTAATATAACTAAATTCTAATATTCCTTCGTTAAATATAGTTAAACTTAAATAACAATATCTCTTCCTTAAATATAGTTAACAATTACTAATAGATACCAATCACCCCACTATTCTCTCTTAAGCCATTTTTTTTTTCATTTTTAAACAATCTGATTTCTTTTCCACCTTCATATGCATTCTCTTTTTTTCTTTCTATCAGAAATTATTATTTCAATAAAAAGCTTCCACAAGTTGTTGTTGTTTCATATAACGTTTCAATATTTTTATTGAAAAAAACGTTCAATAATCTGTAAAAAATTAAAAACGAGACACACAAATGTGAATTGTGCTAATTTGCATTCAATCATGATATATCATGGAGGGAGATGAGATACCTCAGGTATATCTTGGTTATTAACTTGATATTTTGCATTTTTTCCATTTTGAAATATATATTGTCTAATTATTGATTAAAAAAAGAAATTCAGAGAAAAAGTTAATATTGTTTTTTATATTTGTTTTTGATTATGTGATGGTGACATGTTGATTATTCACGAGAATGTGGTGGAAAGTCACAAAAAAATATTGTTCAATTAATTTATAAGTGTATGATTATTGGTTGTCAACTGTTTTCATTCGGTCATATTACATTCAGTAACCTATTATGATATTATATTGGGAAAATATTGTATTTTCACCCTGAACTATCCATGAAATTGCTGAGATACACCCGAAATTTAGGAGGGTCCTATTACCCCCTGGACTAATTAAAATCGTATTTTTGACAATCTTAGTGCTTACGTGGCACATACGTAGCACATCACTAAATCAATACACTGAAGGTCCACATAAGCACACGTATGTGTCATGTAGCCACTAAGGTTGCCAAAATACGATTTTAATTTGTCCAAAGGGGTAATGAGACCCTTCTAAAGTTTGAGTATGTCTCAGCAATTTCGTATATAGTTTAGGGTGGAAACTGTACATTTTCTCTATTATATTTATTGTTTCAGAAAAATTTTTTATTTTTTAATTTTATTGTTGTGTATGTTTTGACAGTATTAAAATATGTTAAAAGTATCGAATTTAATATGTTTATCATTTTTTTATTTTTGATGGGTATGTTTTGTGAGTTTTAAAATATGTTGTAATTTTTTTAATTACATATCATTACAGATTATTCAGTATTAGTTACTTAACAATTCTTTATTGTGTTTTCAGGTAGACCTAAAGATTTATCTATTTATAAAATTATGTATGATGCAACTACCAAGTATAAAGAATTTCTAAATGCAATAGCTTAACAGTTGAAGACTGACATTACCTTAATTCAAATTGAGATTGAGTTTTTGATAAGTGATACATGCCCACCAATGCTCATACACAATGACACGGGAGTAATGGTTTATTTAGATAAAAAAAGTAGTATTATTAATTTTTTTTGTTAAATATCTATTGTATGTGACAACAAAATATATGTCAATGGATGTTAATGAAAATATAGAACAATCTGTTATTTGTGTTGGTATAAAAGATTCTGCATACAAATGATATATTCTTATAATTATTTTCGTGTATAAAATTAGTATAGTACACAATACAATATCCATGAATTGTTTAATAAATTATGTTAAAATCAATTTATATACTCATTTCATACTTAAGTAATACTTTTATTTTGAGTTCTCAATGTATTAAATTGATATTAAAATTGGTATCAATGAAGTTTCGCATATATCACATTTGTATTGAATGAGTTTTATGAATGTGACAATCGATAAGAAAAATTATGTTTTATGTTACATAACTTTTTTAGTGTATGTAATGGATATTATATGAAAATTATCAACATAAGTATTGAAAATAAATTAATTGATTTGATGTCAAATAATTTTTTGTTGCAATAAAAAAAATAATCAGTATTAACCATGATTGATATTGGTGTTTGCTTTCTGGCAGAAAAAGAAAAAGAACATTATATAAATACTATGTTAAATATCAAAACTAAACTTTATTTATACCAACAATATTATAAAGACAAAGAGTAATGAGCACCAATAAAAATCAAAATACAATATTCATGTCAAATGTTACTAATTGCAAAATCGAAAAATGAATAATTTGATGTAGTTGATATCAAATTTAATACTATCTGATGCGACTTAGTTCATATCATTTTCATTCAACGATGTAAAATACGAAGCAAATGTTAAAAGTAACATAACATTATATAAATGCTACATAAATACAAAAAATAAACTTTGTTCATACAAACAATCTTAGAAAAATAAACGAGTAATGAGCACCAAAAAATTAATTTAAATTATTAACTATCTTAGAAAACCAACAATTAATAGAAAAAATGATTCAATATCAATTTTATACCAATTTAATACAGAAAAAAATCAAATATTTTCAAAGGATGGTGCCAATCTAGAGTTTGATAGATAAGGATTGAGTTCTGCATCAAGTAAAATATTTACAAATTTGATATTCTTGTGAACCAAAGACGGTGAACGAACTTCATGCAGATATCTAAAAAGAATGCTTATTTTAGCAACTAATCAAGAAACTTGAGAATAAGAAGATGGAAACATCATTATATTAAATATGGTGGCTAATCAATGACTGACAACGTATGCTTGATTCTTTTAATGTGCAGATAATGAATTATCTTCTTGCATGTTACACAGTGGGATCGCTAAATGCTTATTCTTAGAAAAAATCTCTAATGAAGAAACAATTCCCTCCACATTAATCCTTTGTTCAAATGCAACTTTCAAGTATGTCCACCACATGTTTGCTTTAATGTCTGAATGAACTGGAAGGTCAAATTTTGAGTCCTCGTCTTTGTATTCATCGTCGTACTTGATTGTTGTTGTGTCTTGTTGTTGTTGAATAGAAGAATACAATTCTTCCTAATTAATTATGGGGTTGTTATTGTTGTTGTGGTTTTTTTGTTGGTGTTTTTTGTTGCAACTATATGTAGAAGAAGAGCTAAGAGTGAAACAACAACACTTTGAGGTTCAAAGAGAAAGTGTAAGAGGTTTCTTGTTCTTGTTGGGACGATGAAAATGGATAGAATAAATTTGGGTAGATTAAGGAGCAAGAAGTAATTGAGGTAGACTGCATAATCAGAGGTAATATAACTTGCCATAATTATCCAAAGCTTTAAATTAAAATATTAAAAAATTATATTTTTTAATTTGTCATAATATAACTTGTCATAACTATCTAGAGGTAATATAACTTGTCATAAGGAAATAATATAAATAATAAATATTAAAAAATTAATTTTTAAATATTTAATTAAAATAAAATTTTCTAAAAAGTTGCTATAGCTTGTAATTATTTCTTTAGTCTAGTAATTATTGAAATATTTTGCTACATCTTGTAATTAACAATTTAATAAGTTTATGTGGGATAATTTTCACTTATAATTTCTATCAGCATGTCAGTTTTGATTTTTATTGATAGTCATGTTGCTGCTTCTCAGGTATGCTACTCTTAGTGGGTTCTTTCCAGCTTAATTATGATCGACAGGGTTCATTGAATTGACAAGGAAAAACTTGTTAAACTTATTTTAGACTGTCAGGTTACCTTCGAATATAATAACTCCCTTTCACTTGAAGCTTCTTTGAATACTACATCTCTGTGTAGTTATTTAACATTTTTAGTAAAGCTTGAGTTGTATCCGTTTTACAAATGTAGGACAAGGAGAATGGTGGGATTTCAGATAGGCCAGATGATGCAGTTGATGTCTTCCAAACTTATTTTGGGGTCACTGGTAAGGGACAAATGACATTTTCTATTGTGAAATAACTAATGTATTTTTTTTCGATTATACGATGGTTCAATGACTGTTAAAAAAGATCTTGGCATAGGATGCCACATTCCTAATGTGTTCTTGAATAAGTTTTTCTATATGAAAATCCTATAGAAGCAGTGCTTCTATGTTGTTCTATTGTTCAAAATCACGATTTTTTAGAAGTATGATTGCTCTTGGCCTTTTTAATATGTTATTTATTGATGTAATAAAACTCTATCAAGTAATGAAACTAGAAGGAAATTTAAGGAATTTTTAAAAAAATTCAGTGTTTTTACTTATTTCTTTTGATTTTTTTCTGCAATTCAGGGCTTTCACTTCCTGAATATTCAGAAATAAAGCCGATAGATCTTGCTTATGCTTGTTGATGTTGTAAATTGAGTTATGCTTGGCAGATAGTTTCTAGGATTTTCTCCATTCTAGCTCATCACTGCATTCTCTTGATGTGAGAGATTAGTAGAAACAGTTTCACTTGGAAGACTGATTGCTTACAAATGCTACAACATTTTTATCATAATGACTTTAGGAAGAAGCAAATCAAAGAACAGATTTAGGATTTTAAAATTGATGGGTTCAACCTTTTAGCTTTTAGCACGTTATTATAATTTTAAAGTTACAGATTTAGATTTGATATTTGTTGGTATTTTAGTGATTTTTTGTTTATATAATTCTATACTCTGCTAAAAATACTAGTTTCATATGAATCCATAGCCGAAGCTTACATCTTGAAGAAAACAACATCAACGTAATAGTTGTCCATATTTCTACAAATGTAATATATGTTCATTAGATAAAATGGGTCCACGAAAAATATTTTTTTTATTGAAAAATGCTCCTAAAATAAAGTTCACTAAACTTAGTGCAATATATTTAGTGGGATAATATTTTTTTTTTTGTTTTACGCATGGTCAGCATAATAGGATTATCCTAAAAGAAACATATTCACATTTTGTGCTTGTATGAACATTTCCGAATGCAATATCTATGTCTTTGATATAAAATTTTATCTCTTAATTTGATTCAAAGTTGGATTGAAACATGGATAGTTGTGAACCATTCGTAGCATAAAAATTCACAAATTCAAATAGAGAAATTGTCTAAATTTTAAGTTAACAATTTAGTAATTTAATTTATGGACTTGGTCTCCAGTATTAATGAAAAGTTATCTTGAATGATAACAACAACATAAAATCACGTGACATAATAAGAGGTTAAAGCATTAGAATGATAACTGTTAAACAATAGAGAAATACTATTATATCTGTCAAAATACAACATCATACATAGACCAATCAAAAAGCTATACTAATTGTTCTTTCATCTAAGCGAGCCTTAACTTCACCATCAAACATAAACCAATGTAAAATCCTCTTTCAACGGTATAAAAAAGTAAATGAACATCATCACATTACATATCAAACTAATGCTGAAAATTAGCTTTAAGATCCTTTGGATTTTCAGCTACTTTTATTGTTTGTTAGTCTTCTTCAACAAGCCCAAAATCACAACATTTACCTGATATGAAAATTTTGGATCATACCAATAAAAAAAAACTCAAGGAGTATGAAATAGGGATTCCAGTTCATGAAAAACAAAATTGTAAAAATTACTTATTAAGAAAAAAAATAGAAAATATAAAAATTACATACGCCATAATACATACAACCGAGGAATCTACGTCCGAGATTGTCATCCGATCATGAAATTTTAAAAATTGGAGGAAACTCACATCCACAAACAAACCTCCTATTATAATTCATGAAGCACGAAATTGTAATTTAAGTAGCCAAGATAGAAGCAATTGAAGGCGATAGAGGAAATTAAAGAAAAATTAATTTGAAAAATTTTGAAACTAATGAACGAGTAGGGAGAATAAAAACAAAGAGAAGATAGAGAGGAAGGTTTTGACTGACTGATGTCTTTGATTGACAACACAACTTTATTAATGCAATTTCTGCAACCTACAAGCTACATAACACACATAATATATGCACTTTCTACAGTGGACTTCTCTTTTGACAGACTAATGTCTTTGATTGACATGTTAATTTTTTATGACATTTTCTGTAATCTACAAGCTACATAGCACATATAATATATGCACTTTCTAGTGTGGGCTGCTCTTTTGAGTGACTAATGTCTTTGATTGACAACACAATTTTAAATGACACATCTTCTGCAATCTGCAAGCTACATAGTGCACAAAAGACTAATCGACTGATGTCTTTGATTGACACAACTTTATATGAAACATTCTTCTATCTACAAGGTACATAGTGCACATAATATATGAGCTTTTTAATGTATATTTCTCTTTTGAATAACTGACTGACGTCTTTGATTGACAATTCAATTTTATTAACGAAATTTGTGTGAACTTCGTACCTTTGTTCTTTATGTTATAAATAATACATTACAAATATAAATAAAAATATTACATCTTACAATATATTACGTTAAGCTTCAATGAAAAGTTGGTTCGATATTAGTAAAATAAAAAATGAGAGAATTTCAAAAAATCCTGCAAAAGTATTTGGGTGCTATACTGATTTCTCAAAAAAAATGGTATGATCATATTCGTCCATTAAAAAATAAACCTATTTCTTTTTGTAATGATTTATAAATTGCTGGACACATAATTGTCGGAGAAACATACTCCTCTAAAGCTGAAGATTTTATTATTTGGGGTGAAACACTTTGGTGGACTCAATTATATTCTAAATGATGTAATTGTGAGGTATTATTTTGATGACATGATTTGATCGTTTTACAGGCAGAGTCCACGATATTTCAAATATAAGTTCAGGGATGAAACATAAGTTATAGAACACTTGAATTAGGAAATATTAGAAATGAGAAAAGCATCTGAGCTTTTTCAAGCATTAGATGATCTTATCTATCAAGGAGCAGATGAAGAGAAGCATTAGAAAGTAATTGAAGATCAGAAGCTACATCGAGATTCTACCTATCTGGTATGTCCAATTGTTAACGAATGAATAAGCTTTTAAAAATATTTACCCTGACATTAGATTTTGTAACGCCATATTATTGTACAAATCAATTGAGTTTAGTTGAGCCAACACAACAAACTAGTTCAAAATGGTGTTTAGATCCTAGAAAAAAAACACGAAGTCGATGTAGTTCTTGAAACTGACGAAGAAGATATGTAATTTTTTTACATTGTACGTTATGTTACACCTTTGTGCTATAAAAAAAAATTAAAATTTTATATCATAATAAAATAATTACACCAATTATTAATATGCAAATACGTAATACAATAACATATAAAGCAATTCATAATAATACATACAATTAAAATCATCTCATAGAAGTAATAGCACCACCAAAAATACTTGTTGCTCGATATGCATTAGCATTATACTCTCTCGATAAGTAGAGTATTTTTGGGAGAGACTACTTTGTGAAACATTTATTTCATTAGAAATATGTGTGCTGGACATGACCTTTACTTTGCGCAAAAAAAATTTATTTGTAATCATGAAAAATGAACTTTTTGGCCAATAGTCCTCATCACTAAGTGAAATCAACTGGCCAGAGTAAGCTCTTTTGTACTAGGTCACAGAGAATTCTAATGAAATAAAATTCCATGAAAGATTTTCAACAAATTCGAACACCCTAATGACATGAGAACATGAAAAGTGATTTGATTGCTATTTACCACACACATGTTCTTTGCATCTCATTAACAATTTTGCTTACTACCACCCTTTTCATGGTAAGAGTTGAATGTCCTGACTTCAAATATGTTATTTTCCACAAGATAATTTTGAATACTATGCATCTATGTTTTTTTCTGTATTCCTCAAATTTTTTTGAATGGATTTGACATCTATTTTTGTTTGTCAGCCAATAGTTGTTTTGAGTATTTTAATCTCTAAATAAAATGATCCACAATCATGTTGTAAGACATTTTAATCATTGCAGTCACTAGTAGGCCTCTAGCGACTTTAGCAGGCCACTGAATGACTCAAAGTTATTAGTTGTGAGCATGCCCCATCTCCTTCCATCATCCTTGTGCATGGTCCATTTTCTAAGTCGATCTTTTTCAACCACTCGTATGCTGGCAAGTGTATCTCCTTGATCAACTTTATTTGTAACAAGAATTTTTTCTCCTGAATAGCAGTTGCAGCAGCCCGTAGTAGGTTATTCAGTCGGACACTTTTGTACGTCCTTTGATAATTGGCCTTCAAGTGCCTTAAACAATAACAGTGATAGACAAAAGGAGCTTACCAGTTATGCTATATAGAGACACTTTCAAGTATGTCGTGGTGTCTATCAGATATTAATGTAATACCTTGACGACCACACACGACATGCTAATGCAAATCACTTAAAAACTTGATCCACATATCAAGGCTTTCATTCGCTGCTATTGCAAAAGCCAATGAAACAATGGAGCCATTGCCATCCGTACCTATCGCATTCAACAACTTTATAGCATACTTATCATACACATGTGTTTCATCTATCTATATCCCCGATCAATATAACAAAAATCATCAACACATGGCTTAAACGTTCAAAACACATAGTTGAAAATGCGGTGATCAACTCCCTCACGTCGTTTGAATCACTATTCATCGACAAAGCCTAAATTGAAATGTCTCATAGCTGCGATGAACCTTGGCAATTCACGAAGCGCCCTCTCAATTTTCATAGACTTGTTCAAAGGCACGCTTTCGTCTAAGATACGTCTTTCGCTGATTAATTATTTTGTGATACTTAT
Organism: Capsicum annuum; assembly: GCF_002878395.1. Lineage (NCBI taxonomy): Eukaryota > Viridiplantae > Streptophyta > Magnoliopsida > Solanales > Solanaceae > Capsicum > Capsicum annuum. The sequence goes on from NC_061120.1 coordinate 203,127,482, forward strand.
TAAGAACGGTCATTTGGCATTCTTTGATAGGATACCTGTGAAAATTACACTTAATAATTGTAATTAAAAAGATAACTACTGATTTACATAGTCAAATGAACTCGATAAGAAATAGTAACTCGGTACTTTTCAATATACGACAGAAGAAGAGTTGCAATCATATCTATATCCAAATTGAAGTAAGCTCCGCGATCATCACCCATATTATAAGTGTGTTCGCTAGTATATTTTTTTATTTTTCACAAGTTATTACTATTATCCTTGGTAGCACAAAGTTTAAAAAGAACAACTTTGATTTACACGCCTGCTACAAATTCTCAAGACTTTTTTTTCCGACTTAACAAAAAGCTTCCTCTCTTCTTTAATATGATAGAGTCTAACTACTCGTTGCAGATCTTTTTTTGTCTCGAACAATATCTGACGAGCAAAATAACAATCATCATTTAGAAAATCAGCCGATTCACGCAACACATCAGTAGGGACAAAATTATTTTCATGCATATCCATAAACACATTGGGTCCTTTCTGAAAATTATCAAGAAATAAAATTCACTAGAATAAAAATAGAATCTATTGTTAGATTGTGACATTGGTGTCGACCTTTGAATCGATATTTGTGAAATTAATTTTTGTTGAGAATAAAGCTCATGGACATGGATCTTTGTTCAGAATTGAACCTCACACCATCATCACTCGATGACAAGTCACAGGGACATTCACCTCCATTAGCATTATTAGGCGCACTATCATCACTCTGTGACAACTCGCCATAATTTGCTTGATCGTTATTTTCAATATCTTCTAGAATGACATGCTCACCTCGCGTGACATTATTTTTGTATTTTATAAAATTAAATATTTAATATATTTAATATATGTAAAAATATAAATAAATATAATAACAACTATATTTAACCTACAGATAATAGTTGGCAGCACCAAAATTCAATGATAGAGGAACATTTGAAGATGTTTCAGCGTTGTCCATCCATCTAAACTGTGATGATTGCCCATAATTATAAACTTGCCCAAAAAATTCATCATTATTCATCTCACACAAATTTAAGCCCCTGAAAAAAATATAACAAAAATATGACGTAACAAATAAATACAAAGAAGTGAAGATAAATATTATTAATAATAAAATAAATTCATGAACATTAACCTTTAATTCAAAGTTTTGTTCAAATCAGGTATTGAAGATTGTGTTGGTACATTACCCGACATGATATATTGAGAAGAGTTCATGTCGAAAAAATTTCTATAATGAATTAAACGGACATCATCAATACTAGTTGGATTCTCAAGTTGTGTATAGATATCCGTCTATGCAGGAGAGTGCATATGGCGAGTTGTCCACTCCTTCTTAACATAAACTTTAAGAATTTTTGAATTTATTTGACTGAAATAATCATAAGGAGTCCTCAAAAATTTAGCCAACGACTAATTTCACTGATAATTCATTCCCCATAATTTACCAGTCCTTATGATGAGAAGGAATTTGCATATTGTCCGACAATAGACAAATCATAATCGTCATTTTTAATTTTCATCTTTCTAAAAATTGAATCAGCAAATCCTTGATAACCAATTGAAATTGGATACTGACGTTACACTTGAGGAGAAATACTAAAATATATTGTATACCCTCATGGGCAATTTCACCGTTCTGAAAAAGTGTAACTTTGACACGTTCATTATTCATTCTCTAAGACTCAAATGAATAAAAATTTAGTTGAATTATAAAAACGTTTGAAGGTGTTGGAGTGATGAAGATGAAGTATGCTCCATACATATTCTCTATATATAGAAATTTTGAAAATCTGTTGAAGAAATTGAATATTTGATATAGTGCATATAAAATGTGCAACATATTCAAATTTCATATCAATACGAATGAGACGTGACAGATTAACCTTGACATGTTAGAATCAGTTGTGTCATAATGGATAGTGCACAAATATTGTGCACTATCCATTATATAAAAATATTAAACAGTGCACAAATTTAGCGCACTATGTAAAAAAATTAAATAAAAGTACAAATTTAGTATATACAATAGAAGGAAGCGCCAAATTAGTATATACAAATGTAATAGCATAGTGCACTATATGAAATAAATGAAATAGTTTGGTAATAAATGAAAAAAAATAAAAGTGCACTAAAAATAAAAAAAAATGCACTATGTGAAATTAGGGGTGTGCATCGGTCGGTTCGATTTTATATATTATCGGTTTGATTTATCGATTTTTAATTTTTAAATATGTTAAATCAATAACCAAACCAGTAAGATATTTTTTATCGGTTTTTAGACCTTAACGGTTTGATTTTCGGTTTAACCGATAAGAAAATACTCATAAAATAGAAATAGTAGTAACTAACATGAAAAAAATTGAATCTTA
>NC_061120.1:203132883-203176983 GCF_002878395.1 Capsicum annuum
GCTACATAGTTCTGGAACACAAGGATGACTTCTAAGGATCACACCTTCATCTGATAGTGTTTGTCGCTATCCTTGGGTTCACTCGGTGCTAATCCCTACTCTCATCTAATTAGACTTTGTACATGATTAACTAAACTGGACTGAACATGGACTGAGTTACTGAATTCTGTGACTGACGAAAACTACTGATATCTGACAACTGACTGAGTTCATGAGATCATGGAAACTTCCTGAGTCATAAGACTGTCTGGAGTATAAAAATTTATAGCTTGACTGAGAGTATCATGAAAACATGACATGGCTCCAGGTACACAGCTAATGTTTCGGGTACAAGTACCCCCAGGCTCAATGAAAGGACACTGACATAGCATAGCTTACTTGAATACATGAATAACATCATAATTCATGATACTTTTATTGAAGCATTTCATCAAACATGCGATAGGCATAAACTTGTACATACATGGGGATTTCATGATATCATGCTAGTTAGGAAACTTTCCTTTATATAGGCATTTAATCAAACATATTGTAGGCATAGTACATGTAAAGCACAATATACAATAATTAAAGAACATGCTTCAATTCTAGTTTCATATCTTGAGGGTTTAGTCATAGGGTTGCATGAATCTAGGCCTATACTAGTTAAACCCGCAAAGAAATTATCACCCAACATGGAGTAGAAGTCAATTTCTCATTTATCAACATGAAAGAGAACATATAAAGCATGAAAACATGAAGAAAATCCATAACTTGTAGTTGAAAAAGGGATTCTTGGACTTGATGGACGAAAGGGGTCCATGAATGAACACTATGCATACCTGGGTTAAGATTCTTGATGTTCTTGAACTTGAAGAATTGGAACCCTTAATTCTTTCGATTTTGTTCTTGGAGATTAATGTTAGAGAGAAACCCTAATATTTATTTTGAAATAATAATGGACAAAATGGCTGAATGCGGATATAACTGGGTATATATAGGTGAGTGATAAATGACCAAAATACCCCTGTTAAAACGACCTGGAAAAAAACTGAATGTGTCATTCGACGGCTAAAGTGATAGTCCATCGTTTTGACCGTCGTATGTGGACTAGAAAAAGGGTTCACTGCCTAATATTTGATGGCCTGGGCGATGGTCCATCAACCCGTCCGTCAAATTTTATCCAGAACGTGGCCTCACTGCCTTGGCTGCGACGGTCAAGGCGACGGTCTGTCGCTATATCAATGGCCCGTCAACCTGGCCATCGCACCTGGGCAGTTCAAGCAGCTCTGAGTAAAACGTCCATAACTTCCTCGTCTGATGTTAAATTTGGACAAAATTGGTATCGTTGGAAAGCTAACTCAATTTCCCACGTGATAGAAAGTGAAAATCTTAAAAATACCATATGTACAAAATAAATTTGCATTTTAAATTAAGTCCTAGCATCCTTAAGATGATTTCTAGCTAGGAAAAATGGCACGGGTATTACAATATCTCCCCCTTGAGAACATTCGTCCTTGAATGAGACTTACTGAGAGGGGAAATAATAAGCTGAAAATGAACTGAACATGAATAACTGGAACATGATCTCATGACTCACATGACTGACAAGCTAAACATATGATACTGAACATGCATATCTGATGCATACGTAACTGATTCATGAATGCCTGACTGAGTGTTCCGGGGAACTAAGTCTTCTCGTAATAAGAATGCATGTCTGATGCTTAATTATATAACTGAATATGTAATGGTACTTGATACCAAGTTGTAATGGGATCATGAACATGAAACTGAATACCAAGTTTTGTAATGCACACAGAACATAAAACTGAGTAAGCTTAAGGAGAACTGTTACCTTGAGCTTGATCCGAGTTGGCGGAGAAGAGGAGAGGACACTTGGTATGCATGTCTGCTTTTGCTTCCTAAGTAGCTCCTTCAACGGACTGATTTTGCCAAAGAACCTTGACCATAGTGACTTTTTTGTTCCTCAATTTACGAGTCTGATAGCCTAGGATTTCGACTGGAATCTCTTTGTCAGGACCCGAACCGAGGCCCTGTTCGTGACGGGCATCCCGAACCATGAAGGTCCGGATACCCTTCTAACTTGAAATCATATACACCATTCATACATAAATAAGAAAATGCGAAAATTTTAGCAAAACTAAATCATGGTCATAAATCTAATATAAATTCGATAATAGAAAAAGACAATCCAAAATCATCTAACAACATCTGGAAACCGTCTGCGAAATCTCTACTACATGATCACTAAAACAATATGATAACTGGGACAAGGCCCCCAGTAGACTAAAACCATATCTAATAATAGTTGTCTGAAGGTAAACAGGTTTTCTGGAATAAAGAAGGCTCACCAACTAGACGCTGCAACTCTGTCTGATAAAATCTACTGTTTTTCTGAACCCCTAGACTGAGCCTCAGAACCTGGAGGGAGGAGGGGGGTCAATATAGATGTACTGGTATGCAAAGAAATCCAAAATAAAGCTTTTATATAAATAAAATAGTTGGAGAGCAATTTGTCAAAATATCATGCATAAAATAGTTCTAAAATACATGGGCACTTTCTGGAAATCATAAATCATTCTTGTCAATGCAATCTCTGATCTTTGTATTATTTCTGAGTTAGGTGGCACTCCCCTACAATTTTGATATTCCACGGGCGGTATGGAATCTACCATTGATTCGGCGGGGAAGCCCCCAACCCGAGTTTGTCGGAAGGGTTGGAGTTCCTGATTCTGATATGCCACACGACACTAGTCCAGCGTAATATATTATACCCAGATCGGTAAATCACGATTTTGGGCAGTAAGTTTTCTGAACTCGTGCCTTCTTTGAGGAACCACCTAAGCTCTCTTTATGCTCAATTTTAGTATGTTCTGAAGCATGCATCATTCTAGTTTCAAAATCTAAAAATCTGAAAATCTGATTTCAAACATGCATTCTATTCTGTTCTAAATTAACATGGCATTATCTGAGTTGGTGTCGTCATACCAAGACTTGCAAGTCCTATTTTTGAACCATAATGCATCATGCATAATTCTTTCATCAAAATTCAATTCAGACCACCCAAACATGCAAAAAGTATAAGAGATTTTATGTTCCGAAAGCACAAGTCAAAGCTATGCAAAGATTATCATTCTTTCAATAACAATGTGGTGGTTCTGAAATCTTTGTCAAACCATGCAACTCTTTCCCTTAGATATTCATATTCAATATTTATCAATACAAACAACCCTTTCTTTTGAATTCAAAAACCATATTCAAGTCATAGCAATAATCAAGACATTTCATACCATGCTTTTCAAGATACATTTCAAAACAATTCATATCATATGAAAGATGGAAAAATCATAACAAGAGAGGGATTCATTATAATTCATGCTCTAAATTGAATATTCATCCGTAAACACATACATACATACATACATACATACACACACATATATATATATATATATATAATTTATCAATCAATTTGGGGGAAGGCCTAAAGACCAAAACAATATCTTCAATGCTTTCAAAACATGAATATATTCATAAATCCAAAACCTTTTTCTTAAAACATGATTTCTATACCCATGATATTTTAGGAAAACCTCGCGTACCTTAATCTCAAAAGATAATAGGTGATTCTCAAAGTTTACGAATTGGGGATTCCAAATCTGAAATCGCTTTTGAAAACCCACGGTTGAATCTGGATTTATTTGGGTCTTTAGTTTGAAACTCTTGGGAGTGTTCTTGGATAAATTTGAAGAAAGTGGGTGTATTATGGTGTATTTGGGATTAAATCCCGTGTTTAAGTTGATAAGGGGTTGGAAAATACCAAAAATACCCTTAAAATTTTGGGACAAAGACTGAAATTAGCCTGGGGCGATATCCAAGGCGTCACCCAGGGTTGAGCACCACGATAGCCAGGGCATCGCCTCACCTATCGCCTTGCTCACTCCCAGGTGAGGTGATCAGCGAGGCGCTGCTGGCTAATCGCCCTGTCTCACTGTTTCATCAACCCAAACTTGCCCTTAAGCTCGTCTAAAAATTTTAAAACTCACCCGAGATGTACTCTTGACTTGCCCCATCGCAACAAAACAAAAAAATCAAGAAACAAAGATCGGGAAGGTCAAAAATAAATTCTCCAAAGATTGAAAGTTAAAAATGATTCTAAGTCCTCTTTTACACTTAGAAAAATTCCAAGGTTTTAACTCAACAAGCATATTATTACGATATAACACATGAAGAATTTTATGGGGTATTACATTATCCCCCCTTGGGATCATTCGTCCTCGAATGATGATGCGAAAAACACCGACAAGTACAATTTCACGCATACTAAGGCATAAGAAAGAATAAGACAAGGATTATACCTTCTATTTCGTCACTTGCCAGATCAAATAAGTTTGGGTATCTATTCCTCATGTCATCTTCTGATTCCCAAGTTGCTTCTTCAACTTTCTGATTCCTCCACAACACTTTAACTGAGGTTATCTCCTTGCTCCTTAATCTTCTAACCTAACGATCTATGATTGCTATAGGCTTTTATTCATAAGACAAGGAGTCTGTCACCTTGACCTCCTCTATAGGCAATACTAAAGAATGATCTCCAATACATTTCTTTAACATGGACACCTGGAATACTGGATGAATGGAACCCAAACTGGTAGGCAACTCTAACTCATACAAAACTGCTCATATCCTTCTCAAGATCTGATATGGTCCTATATAGCGAGGTCTCAACTTACCTTTCCTCCCGAATCGCATGACTCCCTTCATAGGAGAAACTTTTAGAAATACCCAATCACCAACCTCGAATTCCAACTCTCTTCTTCTAACGTCGGCATAGGATTTCTATTTACTTTGAGCTATCTTAAGCTATTCTCTAATAAGCTTCACGTCTTCTATTGCCTGGTGAACAAGGTCAGGCCCAAACAACTGAGTCAGGCCCACTTCATACCATTCTATAGGTGACCTACATCTCATTCCATACAGTGCTTCAAAAGGAGCCATCTTAATACTGCATGGTAGCTATTATTATACGCAAACTCTATTAATGGAAAGTGATCCACCCAACTGCCCTTGAAATCAATTACATAGGCTCTCAACATATCCTCAAGGGTCTGAATGGTGCGCTCAGCTTGCCCATCTGTCTGAGGGTGAAATGCAGTACTTAGGTTCACTTGGGTACTTAGACCCCTCTGAAAAGACCTCCAAAACTGAGATGAAAATTGTGTACCTCTTTCAGATATGATGGATACTGACGCCCCATGCAAATGAACTATCTCTTCAATGTACAGCTTGGCATAATGATGTCCAGAATAGTTAGTCCTGACAGGCAGAAAGTGGGCTGACTTTGTCAGGCTATCTACAATTACCCATATAGAATTATACTGGTTTTGGGACTTCGGGAGTCCTCTAATGAAGTTCATATTAATTATCTCCCACTTCCACAAAGGTAAGGCTATCTCTTTGGAAGAACCACCTGGCCTCATATGCTCTAGTTTAACTTGTTGGCAATTCAAACACTTGGAAACAAAGTTAGCCATATCACGCTTCATATTATTCCACCAATACATAAATTTCAGATCATGGTACATCTTAGTAAAGCCTGGGTGAACAACATACCTCAAAGTGTGAGCTTTGTCAAGTATTTTCTTCCGTAAACCATCAACATCTGGTACACATAATATACCCTGATACCTCAAAATACCATCACCACCAATTTCGAAGGACATCACCTTCTGCTGACCCACATCTTTCAATATCTGCATCAAGATGGGATCTTCAACCTGCTTTTCTTTAGCTTTTCCACAAAGGGAAGATTTAGCTATCTCATGAGCAACCATTATCCCATCTTCGAAATCCAAGAATCGCACTCCTAGATTTGCAAGTCGGTGAATATCCTTCACCATCTCCCTCTTATCTTCTTTAACTTGAGAAAGACTGCCCATAGACAACCTGCTGAGGGCATCAGCTACCATATTTGCCTTGCCCAGATGATAGTGCAGGCTCATGTCATAATCCTTTAGCAATTCCATCCAGCACCTCTGCCTGAGGTTCAATTCTTTCTGCGAGAAAACATACTGTAAACTCTTGTGGTCAGTGAATATATCAATATGTACCCCATACAAATAGTGCCACCAGACCTTAAGTGCAAAAGCCACAACCGCTAACTCCAAGTCATGAGTGGGGTAGTTTCACTCATGCACCTTCAACTGTCGAGATGCATAAGCTACTACCTTACCATGCTGCGTAAGTGCACAACCAAGTCCTACTCGGGATGCTTCACAATACACAACAAAACCCTCTATACCTTTTGGGAGAGTCAAAACAGGAGCAGTAGTCAACTTGTCTTTCAACTTCTCAAAACTACTCTCACAAGAGTCAAACCACAAAAACTTTACCTTTTTCTGAGTCAACTTAGTAAGTGGTGCAGCAATGGAAGAAAAACTCTCTACGAACCTTCTGTAATAACCCGCCAAACCCAAGAAACTCCGAATATCAGTTGAAGTCGTGGGTCTGGGCCATTTTCTCACTGCCTCAACCTTTTGGGGATCAACCCAAATCCCCTCACTAGACACAATATGCACCAAGAAAGCAATAGCATTCAGCCAGAATTCGCACTTAGAGAATTTCGCATACAACTTATGATCTTTAAGAGTCTGAAGAATAATTCGGAGGTGATTGACATGGTCCTCCTATATTTTGGAGTAAATCAAAATGTCATTAATAAAAACTATGACAAAAAGGTTTAGGAACTGTCGGAAGACCCTATTCATTAGGTCCATGAAAGATGCAGGAGCATTAGTCAACCCGAAGGACATGACTAAGAATTCATAATGACCATATCTGGTTCGGAAGGTTGTTTTTGAAATGTCTAACTCCCTAACTTTCAATTGATAATATCCCGAACGAAGGTCTATTTTAGAAAAACACTTAGCACCCTAAAGTTGGTCAAAGAGGTTATTAATCCTAGGAAAAGGACATTTATTTTTAACAGTGACCTTATTCAGCTGACGTTAACTTATGCATATACGCAGGGAACAATCATTCTTTCGCACGAAGAATACAAGTGCACCCCAATGAGAAATACTAGGTCTGATAAAACCTTTATCTAGAAAATCTGCTAGCTATTCTTTCAACTCGTTTAGCTCTGCAGGAGCCATTCTATATGGCGGAATATAAATAGGATGGGTATCTGGTAACACATCAATGCCAAAATCTATCTCCTTATCAGGTGGAATTCCTAGGAAATCATCTGGAAAAACTTCTGGGAATTCATTTACTATAAGGACAGACTGAAGAGGAAGACTTTCGGCATTAGAATCTTTAACCCAAATAAGATGATATAAGGAACCCTTGGAAATAAGTTTACGGGCCCTGAGATAAGATATGAAGTGCCCTCTAGGAGATAAAGAGTGCCCTTCCTACTCTATTGCTGGCTCATTCGAAAAAGAAAAGGTAACCTTTTAGGTTCTACAGTCTAGTGTGGCATAACACCGATGGAGCCAGCCCATCCCTAGGATATCATCAAAAGCAACCATATCAAGTTCTATAAGGTCTGCTAGAGTATCCCTACTAAGAATAGACACAACACAATTTTTATACACCCTCCTAGCCATAACAGAATCACCCACCGAGTGGAAACAGAGAAAGGTTCAGAAATCACATCGGGCTTAAATCCAAAACCAACAGCCACATACGGGGTCACATAGAATAAGGTAGAACCGGGATCAAGTAACATATAAACATCACGAGAAAAGATTTGTAACGTACCGGTGATAACATCTGGTGAGGTTTCCACCTCCTTGCGGTTAGTCAAAGCATACAGCCGGTTGCGATCGCTTCCGACAGCTGAAGTGGCGCCCTTTTGAAGCGGTGATGGTGCAGAAGAGTTTCCCTGAGACTTGGCACCCCCAACACTCCTTTTAGCCGAAGGTAAATCCCTCTGAAAATGACCCATCTGACCACAAGAATAACACACAAATGCGCCTAGCTGACACCTTCTCGGATGATGCCTACCACAAGTCTCACACCGCGGAAAAGTAAGATGCGGCTGAGCCACATTGCCTGCGACTGAGTATCCTAAGATCTGGATCCATGACTAGTCTAAAAATTCTGAGATCGTCTATCAACTAGGGGTCTGGGCGCTGGGGTGCTAGCTGCCGACTGTGCATTACTCCAAAACTTCTTCTTTTACCATTTACTACCCCAGTTACTGCCCTGTGGCAGACTGTGGTTTTGATCCGAAGTTCTGGCTCTCTTTGACTGCCTGTCCTTCTCTCTAGATTCGGTAATTTTATTTTTCTTCTCTTCTACCTACTGCATGTGGACTGACATCCTAGAAAAGTCCATATCCCTATTTAGCATCACCCCTTGGCATTCAAGTGCCAGATCATCGAAAAGGCCGAATGCAAATTTCCTCATCAGGCTCTCATATTACCTATTATTTTTGGTGCATAACGAGCCAGTTGGTTAAACTTTAGAGTGTACTCCCGGACACTCATTTTCCCCTGATTAAGATTCATAAATTCTTCTGCTTTGGCTTTCTTTAACTCTAGAGGAAAGAATCGTTCAAGAAAAGCTTCTATAAACTTGCCCCAAACTGTGGGCTCAACACTCTCACCCTTCGCCTCTTCCCACTCATTATACCATTAGTTCTCTATATCTTTAAGTTGGTATGCTGCTAGCTCAACCCCTTCCACCTGATCCATATGCATTACTCTAAAAATCTTCTCCATTTCATCCACGAACTCCTGTGGGTCCTCTTCTACCTAAGTGCCCAAAAATTTGGGCGGGTTCATTCTCATGAACTGGCCCACCCTAGCTGTCTCAGGAGTAACAGATGCAGACCCACTATCCTCCGACCTCTGAGTCTGTGCGGCTACCAGCTGTGCAAACATGTGAATAGACTGTTTGAATTTTGCATTCGATATGTCCCTCTGAGAAGACTGAGGACAGTTAACATTTTTCCTTGGAGCTCGAAGAGGACTGGTCGAGACTGAGGTACTCCTAGAGTGGGGACAAGTTCTGGAGTGTGCGCTCTGTTACGGGTCCGCATCCCATGGGTGGGGCGAACTTCATCATCCTGAGTATCTTGGTTGTTGGAACAACATGGAGGCATGACTGTTTTCCGAAATACAATAGATCACTGATTAGGGGACAATTCTAATTCAGACTCTAAAGCACGAACTAAATCACAAAGAGGGGAAATATTTTCCTAAATGCTTAGTATCCTCCTGCTTATAAGTGCGGTGCCCTATACACTCATAAACAAGACTCTACCGATGTAATTTCGCAGACACCTTGGGACCATGTACCATGCTTTGATACCAAGTTTGTCACGACCCAAACCGAGGCCCTGGCCGTGACGGGCATCCCAAACCATGAAGGCCCGGATACCCTTCTAACTTGAAATCATATACACATTCATACATAAATAAGAAAATGCAAAAATTTAAGCAAAATGGAATCATGGTCATAAATCTGATATAAATTCGATAATAGAAAAGGACAATCTAAAACCATCTAACAACATCTGAAAACCGTCTGCAAAATCTCTACTACATGATCACTAACACAATTTGATAACTGGGAGAAGGCCCCCAGTAGACCAAAACCATATCTAATAATAGTTGTCTGAAGGTAAACAGGTCTTCTGGATTAAAGAAGGCTAACCAACTGGACACTGCAACTCTATCTGATAAAATCTACTGCTTTTCTGGACCCCTAGACTAAGCCTCAGAACTTAGAGGGAGGAGGGAGGGTCAATACAGATGTACTGGTACGCAAATAAATCCAAAATAAATCTTTTATATAAGTAAAATAGTTGGAGAGCAATTTGTCAAAATACCATGCATGAAATAGTTCTAAAACACATGGGCACTTTCTGGAAATCATAAATCATTCTTGTCAATGCAATCTCTGATCTTTGTATTACTCTGAGTTAGGTGGCACTCCTCTACAATTCTAATATTCCACGGGCGGTATGGAATCCGCCATTGACTCGGCGGGGAAGCCCCCAATCTGAGTTTGTCGGAAGGGTTGGAGTTTCTGATTCTGATATGCCACACGGCACTAGGCCATCATAATATATTATACCCAGATCGATAAATCATGGTTTTGGGCAACGAGTTGTCTGAACTCGTGCCTTATTCGGGGAACCACCTAAGCTCTCTTTATGCCCAATTTTAGTCTGTTCTAAAACATGCATCATTCTAGTTTCAAAATCTAAAAATCTGATTTTAAACATGCATTCTATACTGTTCTGAATTAATATGGCATTATCTGAGTTGGTGTCGTCACACCAAGACTTGCAAGTCTTATTTCTGAGCCATAATGCATCATGCATGATTCTTTCATCAAAACTCAATTCAGACCACTCAAACATGCAAAAAGTATAAGATATTTCATATTCCAAAAGCACAAGTCAAAACTATGCAAAGATTATCATTCTTTCAATAATAATGTGGTGGTTCTGAAATCTTTGTCAAACCATGCAACTCTTTACCTTAGATATTCATATTCAATATTTATCAATACAAACAACCCTCTTTTTTGAATTCAAAAATCATATTCAAGTCATAGCAATAATTAAGGCATTTCATACCATGCTTTTCAAGATGCATTTCAAAACAATTCATATCATATGAAAGAAGGAAAAATCATAACAAGAGAGGGATTCATTATAATTCATGCTCTCAATTGAATATTCATCCTTAAACACATTCATACATATATATATATATAATTTATCAATCAATTTGGGGGAAGGCCTAAAGACCAAAACAATATCTTCAATGCTTCCAAAGCATGAATATATTCATAAATTCAAAACTCTTTTCTTAAAACATAATTTCTATACCCATGAGATTTTAGGAAAACCTCGCGTACCTTAATCTCAAAAGATAATAGGTGACTCTCGAAGCTTACGGATTGGGATTTCCAAATCTTAAATCACTTTTAAAAACCCACGGTTGAATCTGGATTTATTTGAGTTTTTAGTTTGAAACCCTTGGGAGTGTTCTTGGATGAATTTGAAGAAAATGGGTGTATTATGGTGTATTTGGAATTAAATCCCGTGTTTAAGTTGATAAGCAGTTGGAAGATACCTAAAACACCCTTAAAAGTTTAGGAAAAAGACTAAAATTAGCCTGGGGCGATATCCAAGGTGTCGCCCAGGGTTAACCACCGCGATAGCCGGGGCGTCGCCTCGCCTCTCGCCTTGCTCACTCCCAGGTGAGGCGATCAGCGAGGTGCCGCGAGATAATCCCCCCGGCCCACTGTTTCATCAACCCAAACTTACCCTTAAGCTTGTCTAAAAATTTTGAAACTCACCCGAGATGTACTCTTGACTTGCCCCATCACAACAAAATAAAAAAATTAAGTAACGAAGGTCGGAAAGGCTAAAAAAATTCCCCAAAGATTGAAAGCTAAAACTGATTCTAAGTCCCCTTATACACTTAGAAAATTTTCAAGCTTTTAACTTAACAAGCATATTATTACGATATAACACATGAAGAATTTTATGTGGTATTACATTCTTCATAAGAGAGGCTGTTCTGAACATCTATGTTCTGAATGGGGACTACAACTGACGGGTCACCTATGCACTTCTTGAGCAGAGAGACATGAAAGACTAGATGAACTGCGGCTAGATCTAAAGGCAATTCGAGCTCATAAGCTACTTTGCCAAAGCGATTGAGAATCTTGAAGGGACCGACATATCGGGGACTGAGCTTTCCCTTCTTGCCAAATCTCTTCACTCCCTTCATAGGAGAGATCTTTAGATAGACATAGTCACCAATCTCAAACTCAAGATCCAAATTACAAACATCTGCAAAAGACTTCTGTCAGCTTTGAGCAGCCCGGAGTCTTTCTCTAATCAACTGGACTTTTTCTAAGGTGTCGAACACCAAGTTAGGCCCTATGATTGAAGCCTCACTAACTTTGAACCAACCAATCAGAGATCTACATCTCCTACCATAGAGAGCTTCAAATGGAGCCATCTGAATACTGGAATGATAACTATTTTTGTATGCAAACTCAATCAAAGGCAAGTGGTCATCCTAACTACCCTTGAAATCGAGTGCACACGCTCTTAGCATATCTTCTAAAGTCTGAATGGTCCGTTCTGCTTGACCATATTTCTAAGAATGAAAGGCTATACTAAGATGAACTTGGGTACCTAGACCCTTTTGGAATGCCTTCCAAAAGTGAAAGATGAACTGGGTACCTCTATCTGAGATAATGGATAACGGAATACCGTGCAATCTGACCAACTCTTTGATATAGAGTTTGGCATAATCCTCGGCTGAGTAAGATGTATGAACTGGAAGAAAATGAGCTGATTTGGTCATTCTATCTATAATGACCCAGAATGAATCATGTTGATGACGAGTTCGAGGCAAACCCATCACGAAGTCCATGTTCACTTCTTCCCACTTCTAAGTAGGAATAATGAACTCCTGCATAGGACCACTAGGCTTTTAGTTCTTTATCTTAACCTGCTAACATGTAGAGCACTTAGCCACAAACTCCGCAATATCTCTCTTTATCCCACTTCACCAATAGATCTCCCACAAGTTGCAGTACATCTTTGTGGGCCCTGGATGAATAGAGTAGCGCGCACCATGCGCTTCTGTAAGAATTTGCTGCCTTAAGTCATCTACACCTGAAACACAGAGACGACTTTGACAACGAAGAACACCATCTCCCCCTTGGGAGAAAACCTCTATTTTATGATTCTAAACTGACTCCTTCAACTAGACAAGGCTGGGATCTCTATCTTGCTTTTTCTTCACCTCGGAGACTAGAGACGATTCTGAACTACTCTGAACACATACACCACCCTCTAAAAAATCGACTAAGCGAACGCCTAGTATGGCAAGCTGATGGAATTCTTGAGCTAACTTCTTCTTACTATCCTCAGCATAAGAAACACTACCCATAGATAGTCTACTGAGAGCATCGGACACTACGTTGGCCTTGCCCGGATGATAAAGAACACTCATGTTATAATCTTTCAAGAGCTCCAACCACCTTCTCTGATGAAGATTGAGATCTTTCTGGGAAAAGACATACTGAAGACTCTTATGATCTGTGAAGACATATACATGAACTCCGTAGAGATAATGCCTCTAAATCTTTAAGGCAAATACTACGGCTGCTAACACAAGATCATGAGTAGGATAATTCTTCTCATGGGGCTTTAGCTGTCTGGAGGCATAGACTATGACTTAACATGCTGCATGAGGACACAACCTAAACTCATCCTGGATGTATCACAATACACTACGAACCCATCTGAACCATCTGGAAGTGCTAGAACTAGAGTTGAGGTGAGTCGAGTCTTTAATTCCTGAAAACTCTTCTCGCAAGGATCTAACCACTGAAACTTGACTTTCTTTTGAGTCAATCTGGACATAGGGGATGCAATAAAAGAAAACCCCTCAACAAACCATCTGTAATAGCCAGCCAAACCCAAGAAACTCCTGATATCTGATGGAGAGGCAGGGCGAGGCCAGTTTTTTACTGCTTCAGTCTTTTAAGGATCTACTCTAATGTCATATCTAAAAATAATATGACCAAGGAATGCTACTGAACTTAGCCAAAATTCACACTTACTAAATTTGGCGAATAACTGATGATCTCTGAGAGTCTGAAGAACAATTCTGAGATTGTCTACATAATCGTGCTCAGTGCGGGAATAGACCAGAATATCATCTATGAAGACTATGATGAACATGTCCAAGTATTGCTTGAACACACGGTTCATCAAGTCCATAAAAACGGCTAGGGTATTGGTAAGACCAAATGACATAGCTAGAAATTTGAAGTGACCATACCGAGTATGAAAAGCTATTTTTGAAATGTTACATTCTCTGACTCTAAGTTGATGATAGCCGGATTTAAGGTCTATCATAGAGAAATAACTGGCACCCTGAAATTGGTTAAATAAGTCATCAATTCTGGGAAAAGGATACTTGTTCTTAACCGTGACTTTATTGAGCTGACGGTAATCTATACACATCCTGAGAGAACCGTCTTTCTTGCGCACGAATAAGACTGGTGTACTCCACGGGGAAATGTTGGGTTTGATGAATCCCTTATCTAAGAGACCCTTCAACTGTTCTTTCAATTCTCTGAGTTCTGCTGGTGCCATTCTATATGGCAGAATAGAGATAGGCTGAGTGTCTGGAAGAAGATTAATACCGAAGTCTATTTCCCTCTCAAGAGAAATTCCTGGAAGATCTTCGAGAAAGACAACTGAATATTCATTTACAACTGAAACTAAATCAAGACTAGGAGTCTCAAAACTAAAATCCTTAATATGAACAAGATGATAGGCACATCCCTTAGATATCATTTTCCTTGCCCGAAAGTAGGAAATAAGTTGACCTCTGAAAGTGGATATACTACCCTTCCACTCTAGGATGGGTTTATTTGGGAACTGAAATTGAACTATTCTATTTCTGCAATCGACTGTGGCATAGCAAGAATAAATTTAATCTATGCCGAGAATGATATCAAAATTGGTCATCTCTAATTCGACTAAGTCTGCTGAAGTGGCTTTCTGAAATATCATAACCGGGCAGTTCCTGTATCCCCACCGGGCTATGATGGTTTAACCCACTGGGGTAGAGACTGAAAAGGGCTCTATTAGAATTTTGGGACTGACTCTGAAATTGCCTGTTATATAGGGAGTAACAAAATACAAAGAAGCTCCTGGATCTATCAAAGTGTAAACATGCACATGAAAGATCTGTAACGTACCATTAACTACATCAGGAGACTTTTCCTGATCCTGTCGGGTCTGAAGTGCATAGAGACGATTTGGGCGTTGCCCACTAATAGCACTGGAAGTGGCACCTTACTAATTTGGGTGATCGGACTGAGATGAGGAATAAAGATGACTCTGATAACCTGACTATGGATAGTCTCTGACTCTGTGGCCTGGCTTACCATAACCGAAATAGATATCACTACCCGCTCTGCACACACCCTTATGGTTCTTACCACAAGACTGACAAAGAAGATTAGTTTGGGCACTACTAACACTGCCTTGGGTCTTAGAGCCTGATGCTCTATCTCTGTTTCCCTCTCTGAACTTAGGAATTGGAGTACTGTTTATAGAAGGAGCTAGGACTGATGACTTAGGATGAAACTGAGAACGGTTTTCTCCTTCTGATTTGGGTTGAGCAAAGTTGAAACTACCTGTCTTTGCTCTCTTGTTTTGCCTCTCCCTTATTCTAACTTTCTACTCTTCTATCTGCTGAGCATGGGTCATGAGTCTGGCTAAAGTCATGTCACTGTTTAGCATGGCAGATCTACACTCATTTACCACACTATCGTTCACCTCTAAAACAAACTTACTCATCCTTGCCCTGTTATTTGCAACCACATGAGGGGTATATGTAACTAATTGAGTAAACTTGAGGGAATACTCTTTTAGTCATGTTGCCCTGCCTGAGGTTGATGAACTCTAGAACTTTAGCTTCTCTAAGATCTTGGGGAAAGAATCTGTCTAAGAATGTCGTGACAAACTCCTCCCACTCTATAGGACCTGCCTCATCTGACCTTTTTGACTTCCACTATTTGTACCAAGTATGAGCCACATCCTATCCACTCTCAACAGTAGTCACCCCCATGATGTCTGTCACTTTCTGAACCTGATCTAGAAATTTTTGAGGGTCCTCGTCTGTCTTAGACCCAAGAAAGGTTGGGGGATTCATTCGGGTGAAATCCTGAATCCTAACCGCAGCTGAGTTGGCCACTGGGTTGGCCGGAACGACAGTTGGTCATTCATTCTGTGTAGCGACTAACTGAGCAAGAGTAGTGAATGCGGTCCTAAAATCCGCATGAGAAACATGATTGCCTAAAGGTTTTTCGGGTTGAGGGGCTGACTGATTTCTTCTCTTGGGAGACATATTCTGAAATAAAGAGAAGAAATAGATTAGACTGAGAGATTGACCTGAGATTATGCTCACTGGCACGATATGAATACTGAAAGAAGGGAAACTATTCTTAAATATCTTATAGCCTCTTGCACATAAATGTGGCACGCAATACACCCATGTACAAGACTCTACTATATGCTGCTTTCAGACTTCCTAGGACTCTATTTAACTTTAGGCTCTGATACCAAGTTTTTGTAACACCCCGAGCCTGGTGCCCAGAATGCTACATGGTGCTCATGACCCCGAACGTCCATAAATAAACCCATGACTGATATCTGTACCTGAACACTGCATAATATAATATAATAATGCAGAAACATACATTGAAAGGCCATAAGGTTCCATACTAAATATAAGCTGAATAATATAACATCTATGTGGGGTAGTGGAGTACTCAAAATGAAACTGAAAGTGCTGAAATCCAAAACATGATTGTCTGAAAAGCCTCTAAACATGACTGAAACGGTTTGAGTAATCTGAATAAGGAGTTGATGAGATATGTCCCCAACTAACTCCATCTAATAAACTGGCTAATGAGATAATAAGGAAATAATCATCATGTCCTCGAAGGATAAGGACTCACTTCTACTTTGACTGATGAAACTGGAATCTACTGCTGATCTAGAGCTCGTGTCTCTGTACCTATGGTATAAGACACTATAGTGCGAATGCGTCAGTACTTTGAATGTATTGGTATGTATGTGAGGTAGACTAAATGCATAGGGTTCATATGTATGAACAACAATAATAGTTGACTGACTATCATGAGTGGGAGAATACATGCATGAGACATAATAACCGATATTGATATCGTGATAACATGACTACTGAATCTGAACACTTCTAACATGACATAACTGATAACTGGTATGACTGATAACATGAATAACTATAGCTGACAGTCCTGAATCTGATGGAACTATCTGAGTCTGTTTTATATCTGAGTTGACTGTATCTGATAGTCCTGAATCTGAAGAACTATTTGAGTTATTTTACTAGGACTGATACTGAAACTATGGGAGGTAGTATTTAATTGACATGCCCCTAATATGCCATTATGACTGAGTTGGGGTCCAATCTGTAACCCCAATTAGAAGGGTGTCAATACCGTGCCACTGGTAAGGACAAGCTGTGGTGACCCTTGTCTGATAGTGTCCCCTAAAAGAGAATGGTGGGGACCTTATCTGACAGTGCTTATCCACCTCATCAACCCTCACCGGATAGTGTTGATGTCTCAACCTATGCTAGCTACATAGTTCTGGAACACAAGGATGACTTCTAAGGATCACACCTTCATCTGATAGTGTTTGTCGCTATCCTTGGGTTCACTCGGTGCTAATCCCTACTCTCATCTAATTAGACTTTGTACATGATTAACTAAACTGGACTGAACATGGACTGAGTTACTGAATTCTGTGACTGACGAAAACTACTGATATCTGACAACTGACTGAGTTCATGAGATCATGGAAACTTCCTGAGTCATAAGACTGTCTGGAGTATAAAAATTTATAGCTTGACTGAGAGTATCATGAAAACATGACATGGCTCCAGGTACACAGCTAATGTTTCGGGTACAAGTACCCCCAGGCTCAATGAAAGGACACTGACATAGCATAGCTTACTTGAATACATGAATAACATCATAATTCATGATACTTTTATTGAAGCATTTCATCAAACATGCGATAGGCATAAACTTGTACATACATGGGGATTTCATGATATCATGCTAGTTAGGAAACTTTCCTTTATATAGGCATTTAATCAAACATATTGTAGGCATAGTACATGTAAAGCACAATATACAATAATTAAACAACATGCTTCAATTCTAGTTTCATATCTTGAGGGTTTAGTCATAGGGTTGCATGAATCTAGGCCTATACTAGTTAAACCCGCAAAGAAATTATCACCCAACATGGAGTAGAAGTCAATTTCTCATTTATCAACATGAAAGAGAACATATAAAGCATGAAAACATGAAGAAAATCCATAACTTGTAGTTGAAAAAGGGATTCTTGGACTTGATGGACGAAAGGGGTCCATGAATGAACACTATGCATACCTGGGTTAAGATTCTTGATGTTCTTGAACTTGAAGAATTGGAAATCCCTTAATTCTTGAAGAAGATTGGATTTTGTTATTAGAGATTAATGTTAGAGAGAAACCCTAATATTTGTTATGAAACAATAATGGACAAAATGGATGAATTCAGATATAACTGAGTATATATAGGCGAGTGATAAATGACCAAAATACCCTTGTTAAAACGACCTGGAAAAAAATTAAACGTGGCATTCGATGGCTAAAGCGACGGTCCATCGCTTGATCGATGGTCTATCGTTTTGACCGTCGTACGTGGACCAGAAAAATGGTTCACTGCCTAAGATTTGATGGCCTGGGCGACGGTCCGTCGCAAGTCCGATGGTCCGTCAATCCATCCATCAAATTTTATCCATAATGTGGCCTCACTGCCTTGGTTGCGACGGTCAAGGCAACGGTCTATCGCTATATCGACGGCTTGTCAACCTGGCCGTCGCACCTGGGTGGTTCGGGCAACTCTGAGTAAAACGTCTATAACTTCCTCGTCTGATGTCGGATTTGGACAAAATTGGTATCGTTGAAAATCTAACTCAATTTTCCACATGATAGAAAGTGAAAATCTCAAAAATATCGCATGTACAAAATAAATTTACATTTCAAAGTAAGTCCTAGAATCCTTGAGATGATTTTTAGTTAGGAAAAGGGGCACGAGTATTACATTAATAATTTATGTGCCTCTTAATTCTAGAATAATTAATAATTAAAGGTAAAGTTGGAAAATAATTATTCATATTCTCTCTTGATTTTTTAAACTGATAAATATTTAAAAGCAACTATTTTTAGTATTTATGACAACAAAGTAACGAAGGGGGTATATAGTCAGGAGTATATAGTCGGTTCTCTTTATATATATATATAAACACTTTACTTTTACGATAAATATTGTAATTAACATCTACTACATCATATATTTATCTTATTTATTTTTAAATTTAATAGGATGATATATGTTCTTATATATGTGTGTATATGTTATAATTGTGGTATATGGCATGGTTCATTCATTTTTACTATTCTTACTACTTTTTCTTTGATTCAATTCACTCCAACTGACTTAGGTGACATATCAAGAAAGCCAAAAAAGAATTATATTTCTTTATTCAGTCTCTTGTGTCTATACCTTTTATTTTACTTATCATAATTTTTTTTTATAGTTTTTCAATAAATTTAAAATTTTTGTATTTGTAAGAAATGTATTTTTAGACTATGGCGAACAAGTACACTAATTACTTTATAATTATGTATATTCATTGCTCATTTAAAAATAAAATGCATTTAAGAACATTAAAGAATTATTAGTTTAAAAACCTTTTCTCATCCTACTAATTTAATTTGATTAAACATAATTCTAAAGATGCAAAAATAAAAATGATAAAAAAAATCGATTTATTTTATTGAAAACATGCAAAATCTCAAATTTAATATTGTACTATAAAATTTAAAATCCGTAAAATTCAACGGTCACACGCAACAAAAGAAACGTCTTGATATTAATTAATATTATTAATAACTAACAATTAATGGTAAAATAAATAAGAAGAATGACACTTGGCAACTGCATGTATATAATGGGTCTTGAGTGCTCATGTTTTTATTTGTGTATTCAAGTTTCTCGGTATGTATATATTTATTATAAATTATATATTGGAGTCTCGAATCCTCCTATTAGGTTGTATTTCCTCCTATTCTAAATAAATGGTATGCTTAATTTTTTTGGTATGATGTTTTATTTGTTGAACTTTTTATAATTGTCTTCAGATTTTTCTCTGTTTGTTATTGTCCTTTTTAGTTTCAATTAATATAGCTTTATCTGCAGATTTTTCTATTTCTTTTTCTCTCTCTTTGTTTCTACATTTAGTGTGTGGTGTTGCTTTCTATATTTTGTTTATAATTATTTACTTTTTTATTTATTTTGGATTTGTTATTTTTTTCACAAATTAAATTTTACATGTTTGTCAACTAAACATTATCATTTAGAGATAGCAAGAAAGAAACCTATCTTTGAGTTTTTTTTTTGATATCCTATTTGTGGTCGACATTCATATTGGAGACCGACTTAATCTTGATTCGTGCTGAAACGTTTCATTATGGAGATAAAATACTCCCTACCGAAAGCGATCTCATACTCAAGACTCGAACCTCAAATCTCTAGTTAAGAATGGAGTAACTTACCATTCCACCAGAACCTTTGATTGTGAAGTTGACCAACCTGACGAAGTTGCTTTTTCTTACTTCATGCATGCTAAGCAACCATTAAAATGAACATTTACTATTTTTTTATGATATTTCTCTGTATTTAAAGCTTCTATAATACTCCCTTATGTTTTATGTTTGGGTACTTGAATTAAGAAATTTTATTTTAAAAATTAAGGACTTTTGTCTAAAATATCCTTAATTAAATATTGTGTACATCATAAGACTTGCACGTTGAATTAGAAATGTTTTTGGACCAAATTGGTGAAAAAGAATTAAATATCTTGATTTTATTTTGGTTCATTATTTAGAAGCTAATTTATTTTTGATAGCAATCAAAAGTGAAAACAACAATGAAAATTAAGATCAACAATGAATTTCATTAGGCCGAATACATAGGTGACTTCTTAAACTGATTTGAATTTTTCATTTAGATCCCTAAATTAAAAGTTATACTATCTGTTAAATAAATACTTTAATTAAAATTAAATAATATCTATTGAACGTACATTATTTTCTTTCAACTAACTCAAAAACAAAATTCAGTCAACTCATAAAATCAAAATCGTCAAGTGAGTTTTTAAAAAATTAACTAATTTATTTTCACTAGTTGTTGTTATACTAATTATACTAATAAAAGTTAAATTAATGGTTTATACCTAAACCGACCTACAAGTGGATCCCAATTCCCACCCAACCCGATATTTTATAGGAAAAGTTCGGTTAATAACCTACTATATAAACACACCCTTTGCTTATCCCTTTTTCACAAACAATTCACAAAATTCTCCACCTTCTCAGTTATCAATAAAAAGCTCTCTTTCTCTCTCTCTCTCTCTCTCTCGTTTGATTCCCTTCCCCCGTCTACAAGGTACGCTCTTCTTCTCTTTTCCATCTCCTTATTCTCGAATTGCTCTTTGTTGATATTTTCTGTAATTTGTTGTCGTTGATGATGCTTTTGTGTAAATTTTTTATCGTTGATGTTCGTTCTGCTTTAGATCTGATAACTTTAATTTGATATGAAACAGATCTGATGATATCGCAATTTTTTCCTTTGTTTATAATCTATTTTGCTTAATAAATCGCGGGATTTGCGTGATTTTATTAGATCTAGATAGATCTAATTGATGTGATTTGAGGAGTATTTGAGCTATACAGAGTTGTGAACAAGGAAGAAGTTGGAAATAGAATTGCAAGGTGATTATAGAATTGTTTAATTATAGATGGAAATAGATTATTGATTTGATATGATCGCAGATCTGATGATTTCGCAATTTTTTCCCTTTGTTTATAACCTGTTTTGCTTAATAAATTGCGGAATTTGCGTGATTTTATCAGATCTAGATAGATCTAATTGATGTGATTTGAGGAATCTTAAGTTGTTAATAAGGAAGACGATGGAAATAGAATTGCATCAGATTACGCTTTGTTTTGATGTTTTGTGTAATTTGTTATCGTCTTTGACGCTTTGGTGCAACTTTTTATCGTTGATGTTCTGCTTTAGATTTGGTAACTTTGATTTGATATGACAACAGCTCTTATGATATCACAATTTTCATCCATTGTTTATAATCTGGCGGAATTTGTCCGACTTTATTAGATCTAGATAGGTATATGAAGTTAATAAGGAAGAAGATGGAGATAGAATTTCAAGGTGATTATAGAATTGTCTAATTATCTGCTGGTTGTTGGCTTTGAAGTTTAGAATTTTGAGTCTGAGCATCTATCTTTGTGTTTAACACATAGACTATGTGGATTGCAAAATCACGGAATTTGCTTTGTTTGGTTTCACTATCTATTTTTATGTGTGCGTTATGTATATGTATGTATTGAAGTAGATCTAGAATTTGATGGATGTTTTGTGTTTGAGTCTTTAATTAGATCTAGATATATGTGGTGATTTTACTATATGAAGTTTTGTTAACAAGGAAGAAGATGAAAATAGAATTGCATGGTGATTATAGATGCCTAATTATCTGGTTGTTGGCTTTAAGGTTTAGACTTCTGAGTCTTGAGTATCTGTTTTTGTTTAACAAATTGATTCGGATTGGTTGAAAAATCACAGAATTTGATTGCTTGTTTCAATTCTCGATGCATTGGCTGTTTTATGTATATGTTTTAAGTTGATCATGTACATTTGATTGATGCTGTTATATGTCTGCGTCTGTATCTTACATGCGATCTAGATCTGTATGATGTGATTTTTACGACTTTAGCTATACAAAGTTGTTGAGAAAGAATAAGAATGGAAATAGAATGGCGAGGTGATTATAGATGTCCGATTATCTGCGTGTCTGCATGATAGCTTGTGATAGTTACAAATCTAATAGGATCATAATTTGGAGGGTATCTATTGTGTCTTGTTTTTGTTTAATATATGCCTAATAAATGAACTCGGTGGGTTGGAAATCATGGAATTTGCTTCTTGTTTCTATTATTGATTTTTAGTTGTGCGCTATGCATCGGTATTTAAGTAGTTCTACGTAAATTTGATAGATGCTGTTATGATTCTGTGTCTTTTATTAGATCTAGATTTAATTGATGTGATTTTTAAGAAAAAAGAAAATTATGTCTGGAATCCTTGAGCTATAAAAAGTTATGAAGAAAAAAGAAGATAGAAATAGAATGCAAAGATTATATATGTCTAATTATATGGGGGTGTTGGCTTGTTATAGTTAAGAATTTAATGGTATGATAATTTTTGAGGTTCTGTATTGATCGTCACCTAATACAAGAATTTAGTTTAGGGATTTTCTTGAGAAGGCATCTTGTGAGAAATACGGATTAGATTGAATTGGTTTTATAAATGTGTGTTGAATGATGTATGTCCTATGTTTGAAGTCTACCTCTATTCAGTAGTTACTACATGATTAATTTTGTGTCATTGCATCATGTTGTCATGTGGATTTGATGTATATCAAATTATTTTCATGCACTTTTTGGCATTCAAAAGTTGTATGTTAGATAGGGCCACTGTTTCCTTTTGACATCTATGTCCATGTGATTTGGATTTGTTCGTAGCATGGATTGTTATGTGTGTGGTTCTGATTTCCTTCACCTATGTTTTGGAAAATTAGTTTTTTCCCTTTTGTCTAATGGCTATTCTTTTGATTAATAATAGATGCAAATCTTTGTTAAGACCCTCACCGGAAAGACCATCACTCTCGAGGTTGAGAGTTCTGACACAATCGATAATGTTAAGGCAAAGATTCAAGACAAGGAAGGAATTCCCCCTGATCAGCAAAGGTTGATCTTTGCTGGAAAGCAGTTGGAGGATGGCAGAACTCTTGCTGACTACAACATCCAAAAGGAGTCCACCCTCCACCTTGTCCTTCGTCTGCGTGGTGGCATGCAGATCTTTGTGAAAACATTGACGGGGAAGACAATTACTCTTGAGGTTGAGAGCTCTGACACTATTGATAACGTCAAAGCTAAAATCCAAGATAAGGAAGGAATTCCTCCAGATCAACAGAGATTGATCTTCGCCGGGAAACAGTTGGAGGATGGTAGAACTCTTGCTGACTACAATATCCAAAAGGAGTCCACCCTTCACCTTGTACTTCGTCTGCGTGGTGGCATGCAGATCTTTGTGAAAACTTTGACTGGGAAGACAATTACTCTTGAGGTTGAGAGCTCTGACACTATTGACAATGTCAAGGCAAAAATCCAAGATAAGGAAGGAATTCCTCCAGACCAACAGAGATTGATCTTCGCTGGAAAGCAGTTGGAGGATGGAAGAACTCTTGCTGACTACAACATCCAAAAGGAGTCCACCCTTCACCTTGTCCTTCGCCTGCGTGGTGGCATGCAGATCTTTGTGAAAACCTTGACTGGAAAGACTATTACCCTTGAGGTTGAGAGCTCAGACACTATTGACAATGTTAAGGCAAAAATTCAGGACAAGGAGGGCATTCCTCCAGATCAGCAAAGGTTGATTTTTGCTGGAAAGCAACTCGAGGATGGTCGTACCCTTGCTGACTACAATATTCAGAAGGAATCAACCCTCCATCTGGTGCTGCGGCTGAGAGGTGGTATGCAGATCTTTGTAAAGACATTGACAGGGAAGACCATCACCCTTGAGGTGGAGAGTTCTGACACCATTGACAATGTCAAGGCTAAAATTCAAGATAAGGAAGGAATCCCACCGGACCAGCAAAGGTTGATTTTTGCCGGGAAACAGCTTGAGGATGGAAGGACTCTAGCAGATTACAACATCCAGAAGGAATCAACCCTCCATCTGGTGCTGCGCCTGAGGGGTGGTATGCAGATTTTCGTTAAGACATTGACTGGAAAGACCATCACCTTGGAGGTTGAGAGTTCAGACACCATCGATAATGTGAAAGCAAAGATCCAAGACAAAGAAGGGATTCCACCAGACCAGCAGCGTTTGATTTTTGCTGGCAAGCAGCTTGAGGATGGGAGGACTCTTGCTGATTACAACATCCAGAAAGAGTCCACACTCCATTTGGTGCTCCGTTTGAGAGGAGGAATGCAAATCTTTGTCAAGACGCTGACTGGGAAGACGATCACCTTGGAGGTGGAGAGCTCAGATACCATTGACAATGTGAAGGCTAAGATTCAGGATAAGGAGGGTATCCCGCCAGACCAGCAGAGGCTGATTTTTGCTGGTAAGCAGCTGGAGGATGGTCGCACCCTTGCTGATTATAACATTCAGAAAGAATCAACTCTTCACCTTGTTCTTCGTCTCCGTGGTGGCTTTTGAGAATTTAATGCTCTTATGACTGGTTTCTGCTTCGATCCTTTGGTCGAAAGATGTTTTTAAGACTTCTGGTTTTGCTTTGGTGACATTGTGTTTGTGTGCTTTGAACTATCGTTTCTGGAATAAATTTAGCTATGCTACTATTTACTATGATTTTCATCCTTGGTATTGAATGCGTTTGTGTTTTAAGGGTCGCGCAGGTTGGGAGTCAATATAGGGATGGGTCTTGCCACGTTATGCAAATATGGTATTTAGGTGGTCTTTCAAATGTGTCCTGCTACGGTTTTTTATCAATTAGTCCTTACTATACTCGTTTGTTATATTGGAGCACCATATTTTATATTCTCTAGCACTTGAAACTACTAACCATCTGTTAGCTTTTCCAAATTTGGAATTGCACACTGCTCCGGCATCAATCGGCAGGAAGAAAGCAAAGACACGACAGAGAAGGCTAGCCTATTTCAATCTCATCTTTTTTGTCTTGAGCCAATATTTTTCTTATTGATTATATTGGCCTGTATTCGAGCTGTGCTATCTAACTTGTCCAACAATTTAGATATCCTCATAACTGATAGCCTCCAGTGTATATTGACCGAACTGATTAATAGTACTATTCACATATGTTATCTAACTTGTCCAACAATTTAGATATCCTCATAACTGATAGCCTCCAGTGTATATTGACCGAACTGATTAATAGTACTATTCACATATGTTATGATAGCCTCCAGCGTATATTGACCGAACTGATTAATAGTACTGTTCTAAATATCTTGAGACCTGAAGTCCAGAAAAAATCCACTCTTCCCCGGGAGTGCTTTCGAGGACACATGCATCGGTTATTGCATCAACATCTTTTACAGACAGTTTACCCAGAATAGCAAAGGAGATTCCACCAAAAATTTCAATTTCCACCAAGAATTTCAATTGCTAAAAGAGCTAATCAAGTGCAGTACTTACTGTATAATCTTTTTTGTCTTCAGCCATATGTTTATGGGTAAAACATATCCAAGTTCAGTATTTACAACAAATCATATTAATTCGGTCTGCCTATGCTGCAGATAGTTTGAGATTGCAATATAGTAATAGATTGCAATATAGTAATGAGCTGCCAGTTAAAAAGATTCTTAAGAGCTTTGAATTAATTCTTTTGGACTCTAATTCTTCTATAAAAAATCAAAATGCTGATTAATCAGCTAATGATTGTTGTACTCAAAGGCGGACGTGCTATTGTAGCTTGTGCTATGGTTTCAATTGGAACTGGAAAGGAAAATAGAAGAGAACAAGTTAAGAATTTGGTATATAGTATTATTATAAGGACAATTGCCAGCTGCTGTGGTCTCATACAACTTTAAATAATTTTTTATCTTTTCTTCAAGTCGATAATCCCTTCTTTTCTCTCTGAAATTCGATTTCAAACATTATTATTTACTCTGAGAGATGTGACTATCCATAGTAGTACATGAGTTTCGAAGACGGTGCTGCCTTTTTAAAAAATTTTGATGGCTTCATATATTATCTTAGTGATCAGTTGATTGACTATCTACACTCACTATTTTTAACATAGAAATATAAATCTGAATATAAAAGTTCACTAAAATTTCAACAATACTAAGTTTTTGAACCCATAATTTCAAATACGACAAGTTCAGTCTAGAAAACATTAAGGCTGAATTTATCCAGATAAAATCTTGAATCCGCCTTCAGTTGATTTGACAAATAGAGACTATTCGTTTGGGGCTACTTTTTTATATTTTGTCTGAGTTCTTGAGAACCTTCACCTGATATTCTGAATCCTCCCCTAAATACACATACATTGCCCAATATATATATATATATATATATAAAGGAGGCTAAGTAGTGTGTTGATGTGGCACCTCTTAGATTCAGGAAAACCCATTTATCTTTTTTCTTCCTCTTTTGAACTTTTTTCTTCATTTTTTCATTTATCAACAATTTGTTTAATAATCAAAATAAATGAATCAATTACTACTCCTACATTTATTTACTTACGTTAATATAAAAGTTTAATATTTTTAATTTTCATTAATCTCACGACCTTTGATAATCATAACTCCTTTCATGATGTCATTTCATATTTCATATTATTGTCTTATAAATAGAAACATTATAAGTCTTTTTCCCTCCATCAACAAAATTAAAAATATTTCATTCACTATATATCTTTTGAACTTACATATATTTTTTTAAAAAAAATCATTTGTGTAACTTCTAAAATGTCTTCCTTATTCTTTTCTTTTGGGTATATTGTTGTTATTTTTTCTTCTTCTTCTTCATGTGTTGTTCTTTTGACATTTTAATTGATTTGCTTTACACTAAATTTGTTATTATTATTATCCTATATTATTTGTAACTTCTAAGCAAGAACATGTATGATTTAAATCTATTTTCTTAGAATTCTTATTCATAATATATTAATTTTTGTGATGTATTATTTTTTACAGGGATAAGAAGAAGATCAAATAGTGAACGGATGAAATGATGACTATGTGAAGATTTGAGGAGTAGGACATAAGAATCATCTGACATGAACTAGTTTAAATTACTACATACAATTTGTTCACTTTAATTTGTTTGTCGTTATATTAAAAATAGATATAAAGGAGAAACATACATAAAATGATGTAACACCTTTTTTTGATATTTTTTTCCCATTTCTTTCAATTAGTTTATTTTATAAAATCATGTCCTTAATTCATATATTCAGTTACATAACTTCTAATCTTAAGTATTTGTAATGTCCCTAACTCTCAAACCTTTCATATTCATAACCCTCAATTAATTAATGTACAAGAAGACAATTTATCTTTTTCTCTTTTTATTTTTTATTTATAATTATTTTTATCTTTCTCTATAATTTATGTGATTGATTTGTATTAAATTAAATCTATAGGTAATAATAATAACGAAGAAACATAGAGAAGGTGATGTAGCCCTTCTCTAGAACCTCCATTTTTATTTATCCCTTTTCTCATTTTTTGACAATTTCTTCTTCATTTATCTGTTTATTTCATTTTCATAATTCAAAAATTAATTATTTAATTCATCAACTTTTCACCTCCCACTATGATTAGCTTCTTTATTAGAGATTTTAATATGCATTCATGTATTCTACCACCTTCAATCTTTAGTCTTAATTAATTTTATTAATGTGTAGTAATAATGTGCTAAAAAATGAGAGATAAAAAGACAAACTAATCTATATATATACCTCACACTATCGAATTATGCATACATGAATAAATCATTTTAGTTGTTATAGTTGTGCATAGAAAATGCTCCAACTTGAGTTCTAAGTAATCTTTTTATTTGAATAGTAGCAAATTATCTTATGAGATTCATGTATTGATGAATATTTTGTCTTGATTAAACTTACTTATATGTGCTCTATTCTCAGTAAATTAAAATGAATTTATTTCTCTAGAGGCTAAAATTTCTCATCTTTTTGATTGAAAAGTTCATATTGTTTCATTTCAAAACTTTTTGTTGCTAAATAATTGCTAAATTTTGATGACTCATGTTATGCCATTTGTATCAAGAAGCTCGATACATACGATGAATCTACTTCAATATTAAATATATCTTTTTGAAGGTAATTTTATATACTCGAGTAATTTCTGTTAGGATGTATAATATTTTTAGATTAACTTTGTTCAAATACATTCTTTGTTTTAGTTATTCCACTACTTTGTTAAAATGATCATTATGTCACTCTTTTTATGTATATTCAAGAATAAAAAAAAATTGCTAGTATGCAAGAATCTGAAGCAATTAGGTGAACCTCTGATTGTTCCTATACATCTCAAAGAAGTTAAATAATTTGTTCTTTCAACTTTTTGTTTTTCATTCTATTTTCTTTTTTGATTTTTAATTAGTGTTTGAACTTATTTATGTAATTAAGTGAAAAGTTAATCCTAATCCATTTAATTATGTGATAAAAAGATTCTAAATTTTTATACTGCAATAAGGGGGAAGAAGTAAAAGAGGAGAAATTGAAAAAAAAAAAAGTTGTAACGAAGGGAAAATTTTAAAAAACAACCTATATAGCAATGAGAGAATAGGAAAATAAAGAAGAAATGCAAAATTATAACTACAAGATGAAACTTTTTTAGTTTGATCTGGACTTCAGTCAATTATTTTCTCTCCCTCTCTTTTTTGAGTTTTGACATTCTTTCTGTGTACGTATACCTGCCTTTGCTCTGGATATGTATATACTGAAACAACCAACATTGACTAGGTATAGGGTCACGGAAAAAAAAGTTATTATTTGCGGTATAAAAAGTCCTTGAGGACCAGTAACTTTGTCTGCTGACCTGAAAGAGTGAAGGCACAGCGCAAGCAATGAATAAGAGATGATGAAGATCTGTAATCATTGATAGCTTATTGCTATAGGAATTACTTACATTTCCATCATTGAACAAAGCTGTTTGTTGTGACTGATCTTAGCCTCATCCAGATTAAACATTATCGGTAAGTTATAATATGTCAATAAACCATAAATTTATCAAAATAATACTCCAAAATAATTCATTTCTACATGGTCAAAACTGCAATCAAGAGAAGTAAATTTTTGATGAGCGTCAATGTGTTGTTCTGATATATAAAGTTTTCATTTAGTATTTACAAGATTCTTTGGTGTGAATTTACTGAGTTATTTATCAGGCTCAGATGACAAATGAAGTGGTTTATTGTAGATGAGGCAGATGAAGCATACGACACACTCCCATACTTCCTTTTTCCAACTGCTTTGACTTGACGCACTTGAGCCGAGGGTCTTTCGGAAACAACCTCGCTACCCTCCCCAAACCCCACTTCTGGAGATCACACTCTAGGTATGTTGTTGTAGATGAAGCAGATGCAGCATACGACACAATCAGTGAAGCCAAAGAATAGACTTTTCGCACCGAGGAGTGTGGTCTAGTGGCCGTTGAAGTGACTGAAAATCTATGGGTGATTAGGATTCAAATCCCAGTAGAGACAAAAAGAAAACGCTAGGTGATTTATCACATGGGCTAGCGTGAGGTAAGATGTGCGTGCAACGGTGCAAGCTAAGCCTGGACATCTCAGAGACAAACAAACTAGTCCAAATTGACAGCAATTATATAGGGAAAGAATAATAATAACCTCATAGGTGTAGATGCCTTCGGAGACAAACTGGCATAACTTCCCACATGCAGAAACAGCCACCTCATATGCTGTGATGTTATCGGGGAGTTTTGCATCAGGATGCTCCATTACAGATTTGAAATAACTGAATATTACTACATCAAAGACTAGGAAGCTAAGTCAGTGATGCTGAGAAAACTAAACAGCAATACAGCATACACATATTTAATGCATAAAGCTACCTGCAGTATGAAGCTTAAGGAAATCTCCACCAAATTCAGCACAAATGCCAATTGCAGTTGCTACTAGCTGAGAATAAAAAGAACATCATATTTGGAGAATATACGACAAATTTCTTAGGGAAACAACTATAGAAGTAAGAAAAAATAAAGGACCTCTTGAACATCTGGCTTCTTATGATCATAAACTTTAAGCAGTAGAGGTATCCACTCCTCATAGTATCTGCTTTTAAATACAAAATGAAGTTCAGACAAAGCAAAGTGTGGTTATCATGACTAATAATATATTGAAGATCACATAAGGCTTGCCTGAATGCTTCTTCTACGCACTGCTCAGCGACATTACGAAAAATGTGCACTACAATCCTTCTTTCTACTGCAGTTCTGTTATTACTCAACACAGAAATACAAGAGATGTAATGGGGAAGTCTCAGAGGATTTGAGGAAAAAGGTGATGTATAAGGTTGAGGAAATTGTTATAGTATCACCATAGGATTCTTCAAAAAGCCGGTATACGTAGCAACTTATATCAATTGTGTCACTTCTGATATATCAGTGGAAGGTTCATGAATTATCTATGTAGTATATCATAGAGACGGAGAGTAACTTACCCACATAAGTGATGCATAAGGCAAAAACTTGTCCAAAAGGGGAAAAAAATCTGCCTTATAACTTTTTCCCCATAGTTCCGAGGCCAATGCCAATCTGAGTTCAGGAAATAATAGAATAGGTGATGGTAAATATAAGAACCTGTTGAAAAAGTATATTAGAGACTGCTTTAGGATAAAACACTAACGTTTCGACATATATTTAAGTGTTCCTGCTCCCTTTGATTATTGTGTTCTGTAGCTCTTTCCTCTCTTGCTGTTTTGTAGTATGAGCAAGTTGAGAGAACCTCTGATATGTCATCGAGAAAGTCTGTTGCTTGTTGGTTACTTAGACATGAACCGGGAATCTGTGAGTAGTACTTTTTAGTGCATAGTCATCAAATAGGCGGATATGACCCTAGATAGGAAGGTCTGGAGGGCGCGAATTTCGGCAGAGGATTAGGGCCAGTTTGGGTCACTAGTGTAGGGAATTACTTGGTGGGGGTTTTATTCCTGTTATGATTCCGTCTTCCGTGTTCCATGTTTTATTACGAATCTGTGTGCTTTCCTCTGCTTTCCTCTGTTTTATATTACTTATGGATGCCGTATTTATGTTATGTAATCTGCTTCTGTGCTTTACTATGTATTTGTGTGGTATCTCGTATCTTGAGCCGGGGGTCTATCGGAAACAGCCTTTCTACTTCATCAGAGGTAGAGGTATGGACTGCGTACATCTTACCCCCAGACCCCACTAGGTGGGAATACACTGGGTTTGTTGTTGTTGTTGTTGTTGTAGTCATCAAATAGGCTCAGGGAAACAAACATGAAGAATAGTGTACAATCAGCAATAATATGGCATATCCCATCGTAGTGACAGATGATTGGATAAAGGAAAAACTATTCTAAACCAATGTGTATTAGAATAGCAGTAGGACTGGGAGCTATAAATACATTTAGATATGGAGTCAAAAGTTTTCTTTAATTGAGAGTACACTAATATATAGTGTTACAGTACTATCAGTGAGTGTAAGAAATTTTTTTTACGATACCATTTCTTGGATTTGATTCTGAGTGTGGCAGTGGTATTGCTGCTTCATATTTGGACGCTGATTCGGATCAGCTTTTGATCATCTCTGGAATTTGGGGCTTCCATGATATCAGTGCCAGAGCTTCTATCGAATTCTGCATCTTGAACAAAGTCCAACTCATTTTCTGGTGTTTTATGGGCCAGGGGACAATATGTCAAGCAAATGGGAACACTATGGAATCAACTCTTAACCAAATACAAATGCTCCACTCCTCCAAATAATTGTATTTGATTTGGATTCGACTCCATAGCGGTTCACTGTGCTTGATATATCGTCCTCTGCCCATAAAACACAAGAAAATGAGATGGACTTTATTCAAGATGAAGAACTCGATAGCAGATCTGGTACTGATATAATGGAAGCCCAAAATTCTGGTGATGATCAAGCTGATCCAAATCAGCGTCCAACTAAGAAGAAGCACTACCACCGCCAAGAGCGGAATCAAATCCGAGAGATGGAATCGTAAGAAAAACAAATTTTAACTTATATACGCTGACAGTACCGTAACACTATTATATAAGTGTAGTCTCAATCTTGTAGAAGGTAATTAATTCCATATATAAGAACTGTCACATGTTTTATCATTTGACATGTTTTTCAAAGAATTCCCTCACCCTGATGATAAAAAAAGAAAAGGTGTGGCACATGGGCCTAACCCAACCCCATAAGCTAGCACTTAGGGTGAGTATAGTCCAATTCCATGTAAGGAGACCAGTTGTCCATCCCTTTTCCGATGTGAGACTCTTAAGTCTTAACAAAAAACAACCACACTCAAATGATGGTGAGCCTCTTTTCCTCTTGAGCTTTGAATGCTTGTATTCGATGTACATAAATATCCAAACATTTCATCAAAATTGAGAATCAGTCTAATTAAAGAAAACTTTTGACTCCATATATAAATGCATCAGATAAGGCGACACCCTTTGGTCTTCTAAATGACTTACCAGAATGCATCCGTTCAGTGCCTCCACTAGTCTTGCCTGAATTTGTATCTTAGACTCCTGAAGAATGTAGCACTTCTTAAATGACCACTCGTATCATTAAGATATTTATAAAAGTTTTTGCTGAAGATCTAGGTTAATTACCTCCTTTAACGCATCAAGCAAAGCCTTGATTATGGTGTCAAACAGATTTTGAAGTGGTGGCTTGCTACAACCTGTTACAGGAAGCCCTTTCTTCATAGCAGATGCCGCTAATTGCAACAATAATGACATTGCTGCAGAAGGAAATAAATGCAATTTAGAAAACATCAGATAAAGCTCAGAATGCCTGAAAGGACAAATTTGACGCATCCAGAGATTTACCAGAAATGGCAGCTGTTCTT
Source organism: Capsicum annuum (assembly GCF_002878395.1). NCBI lineage: Eukaryota > Viridiplantae > Streptophyta > Magnoliopsida > Solanales > Solanaceae > Capsicum > Capsicum annuum. The sequence continues at coordinate 203,166,218 of NC_061120.1, forward strand.
ATTCCGCCGCTTAATTCAAAGGTAAGCATTGGAACCAAAACACTAATAACCTGCATGAATCACGATAGAAATTTTCATGTTCCTCTGTTAGTCTTAGAAAACAATTCGTTGTGATATTTAACCATCTAGACCGACCTCATTAACCCACAAATGTAGTCCTTTCAACTCGGCTGCAAAGCAGCATAGGATATGACAAGCCAATGCTTTTTCTTCCAGAAGCGCACTTCGTATCCCCATCTTGCTATCCCCGACAGTGACTTTAATCATGCTACAGAAGATTGAAGACATTCTCAGTCAATTGTCCACATTCGACAAATGTATGAGAATTCAAAATTTTCCACACCCACAGTTAGTACTAATATGCGGCGCATGCATTTAAGAGAAGTGTCGTCGCTATATGAAGAGCCAACCTTTCATCATCAGAATCATTTGTATCTGAACTATTAGAAAAACTCGAATAGTTCATCAGCCGAACAGATTTTATCACAAAGGGCATGAAAATACTCAGATAAGGAAGGAAATCTGCCCCCAAGCACTTGCATAGTCTACCCCCATGCCTGCAACAGAATCAGGTGTAAATTACCTGCAAAAAAAAGGAAAAAAAATAGTAGCACAAGATTCTAAATGTATCAACATACTTGTAACAAAAGGCTCCTCATTGGATATTCTACCTCCATATGAGTTTGTTGCAGTGAAATGAGCACTGCAATGACCTAAAATGACACATTGTCTGGTAAATGCAGTTTTAGAAGTTAACGATATTGATTGTTTCGCAAAGTATAACATGATTTTCTTTTTTCAGTTTCTCTATAAGAACTGCATTTAGGTTAAGTTTTTGAATGAACTCGGCATGTTTTTGAGTTCACAATGTGCGCTGTTGGAATAAATTGAAGTTGAATTATATCAGTTACAATGTGCACACCTTTTCAACATAATCAAGGATTCCTAGATTTCCGACAGCCATTGTAATCATAGTACTGCATTCCATGGTTTTGGCAAGGAGCATGTGGCTTGTATCTTTATTAGCGGTTACCAAGACAACTTTCAGATAAGGCGTACAGAATCGTATATGATTGCAGAGTCCTCCTGCAGTGTCCCAGGCACACAAGGTTTAGAATACCGAACACTGAAAGAAAAGAACAATCCTATTGCCTGAAAATAGAGTACCTGTGATGATATAGCTAATGTGGCTAAAGTTGCCAGAGCTGCTTCTTTCATCATAGGCATTCCCTCTCTGGGATGCAGCAAGTTACTTATTAGAAGCTTATGTAATATGCCGTTACTCCTATATATACGTGAACAAATATATATGTCATAGATTTGAGAAAGTGAAATACCTGTGGAAACACGACTAATGACCCTTACGGTCATTTTCCAACTTATTCACTATCTTGTGTAGGTAGAGTTTCAAGACATCTGAACTGCAATTGTGACTGAACAACATAATAGCTGAAGTTGCTCGTGTCTATTAAAAGAGATGGTATTAGTATGTGACAATATGTATTTGCAAGTTAAAGAGTTTAGATGCTGATAAAGCTGAAACGGCTGCTCAAACGGAGATCAAACCGTCAATACATTAGCCAAATGAGCATAAGTACAACGGTAGAGCTCAATTGCAGATACAGTGAAGCTGAAAGTGCCTAGAAATACTATAGCAGTGGACTCAAATAGCCTAGCTTTCTGCCTATGTAAAGTACCTGCAACCTAGGATTCTCAAAATCATCCAGTACTTGTGTCAAAGCTGGAAGTAGCTGCTGATGATATTGCTCTTGAAAATGTGGACTCAGATACTTTGATAGCTGACCAATTGCATGTATTGTCGCCCAACGCACCCGAGGGTGCTCATCATGCATTAGGTTCACAATAGTCTGTACAAGTTTCTCCATCTCCAGTAACAATGCCTGGGAATTTCCAGACACAAAAACTTAGCCCATATTTCTAGAGTTTGTGGTCAAAACATGTTCCTTAGGATTTTTGCCCTGATTTTCTTACAAAATTTAAGTTTTACGAAACTAAAAGTAACCATAAATACTTTTACTTTTCCTTAAAAGCAAAATATAAATTTTTTCCATATTTGGCAAACCTCTTTCTTGGAGGAAAAGTTTTGTACATCTATAAATATAGAAGACCCTTCTCATACCAGAACACAATAGCATCCACAATGTAGTCTTTAAAGTGTCTTTGTTTAGGAAGAGATTTCTCCCAATAGGTTTTAAGTTTTTCAATATTAGTTTTTCATATGTAGGTCGTTTGTGGTGCTTATTCTTCCTTGCGGTTATTTTAAAATCTTAAATATAAATTAAAATTTAATGAATAAATTCAACGTATATATCTATTTTAAATACCTTTATATATCTATATTGTCTATTTATTTTTATATAAAAAAAAATAATAACAAACAAACAAAAGAAAGAAATAAAGAAAAAAAGGAAAGAAAAAGAAAAAAAAATCAAAAAAAGGTGCAAAAAATAAAAAGAGGCTAAACAATCACAAGATAATTAAGACTAATAAATTATTTATTTTAAATTTAAAACAATTATAAAGTAAAATGAAATATTAAAAATAGTTAGTTATCACATTAGAGAGTTCTAATTGGACTCAAATCAAATTTGAATTGAAAGATTAAATATTTGAATTTGAAATACATTTATTAAAAGATATTCATTATCTCAAAAATAAAACCCATAATTGAAGAGTTCTAATAGATATTTGCTATTTCAAACTCATCTCTTCAAAATTTAAATGCTATAAAATATATTTAAGTATAATTTATTTATATATTAATGAAATAAACTAGGTTTGTTATTGATTAATGAAAGATGAAAATTTTATTATTATTATTATTATTATTATTATAATAATAATAATAATAATAATAATAACAATAATAATAATAATAATCCCTTTTAATTCTAAATTTAACTTGAAAGATAAAGATCCTCTTTAAATTTGAATTGATAAGCAAATCTTTTATGCATTCTAAATTGATAAAATAATAAGATAAATAAAGTATGAATTATTTAAGTGATAAATAGATTATTTGAATTTTGTATGAAAAAATACACATTGATTATTTAGTACTGCGATTGACAATTGTACAACTTATCATTAAGAAATCAAAAACATGATTGCAGAACTTTTAAAATAAATTATCAAAAAATAATTAAATAATTTTTTAAACAAAATTACATAATAAAAAAAAAAATGAAAAAGTCCCTCATAAAAGGTCATACTAAATGCACATGTTTGGAAATTTATTTTTTTCTTTAAAATAATCATAATAAATAAGAAGCCACGTGACAGTTTTTAGGACAAATTTAATAATTAGTAATAAATGATTTAGAAATATTTGAATTAGAATTTTTTTTCTTTTAACAAAAGAATTATTAGTAGCTTAAAGTTAGGAACAAAAGATTGAAGAGTTCTACATGAACTCTAACTATTTCATAAACTTATCTCTTTTAATTTTAAATTTAAATTGAAAGACAAAGATCCTCTTTAAATTTGAATTGATAAAAAAATCTTTATGCATTATAAATAAATAAAATAATAAGATAATTACAGTAAAAATTATTTAAATGATAAATATATTATTTAAAGTTTGTATGAAAAAATACACGTTGATTATTTAGTATTGTAAATTCACAAAATCCTACACAAAATTGACAATTGTACAACTTATCATTAAGAAATTATATGATTACAAACTTTTTAAACAAAAATAATTAAATAATTTTTTAAATAAAATTAAATAATAAAAAATAAAAAATCCCCTCATAAAAAGTCATACTAAATTCACACGTTTGGGCATTTATTTTTTTCCTTAAAAATATCATAAAAAATAAAAAGAATGTCTCCTCTTCTTTTTTATTTTTTTTTAAAAAATAATTAAATGAGTTGAGTTCCTAATAAAATGCTAACTCTTGCACTTTTTAAGTTTGAAAATATACAATTTTTTATATGATTTATTTTCTTTATGATGAAACTATAAATTATAAAATAAAGATATTGTGAAATAATTAGGGATAAGGAAGAATAATAAACTAATCTTCTTCTAACTAATTTATATGATATTTGAATTTGAATTTAAATGGAATTTGAATTTGAATGAAGTGCTAACTTCTTACCTCTTTGTCTCATATATATATATATATATATATATATATATATATATATATATACACACACATACATATGTCATTAGTTTTATTAATGATTTTTTACTGCACTGTTTATATTTTTTAGTTTCAAAGACTATTTTTATTTAATATTTTTTTTTAATTTTTATATGTAGGAAGGATATGACATATTCGGTTTCATCTCCTCTATTAACATTTAAGGTACACCAATTTAAATTAATATCGATATATCTTTTTCTGACGATTCGATTTAAGGAATAATATTATTGTTACCATTCTCTGTTTTAATCATGATCCAATGTGTATTCCATCATCATCTCTTTCTATTTTTTTTCATGTTTGTTAAGGTGCACAATAGTTTCTTTATTTGAATTCACTTATTGATTTTATCACAAAGAATTTTTGAAAAATATATATTATTTGGTATTATTGCACTACTTTAAATGAAAAAAAAGAAGAAGAAAACTATATTAAGATTATAGATTTCGATTATTGTACCCTCCTCCAGTGAAATTGATAAAAGCATCGGAAGCTCATGTTCTACTTTTGAGAATTTGTTAGCAATAAAAACTTAATGATTAAAAAAATTTATCCATCACATTTGAAATGAAAAATGTCTTAGGTATATTCATAGAAAATAAAGTAAGAAGAATTATAATTTTTTAACAAAAAGAAGATACATTTGAATTTAAAAGTTAAAATTTTAATAATTTTTTGAACTGTGTGGTCACTTTTTTGTTCAATTTTACATTTAAATGTGGCTTATATGAAATGGATAGAATATTTAACATAAATTAGATAGATTAACTTTTTTTTAAAAAAATTGAATTGAAAATACATTATCTTTTTAAATTCACACATATAATATTTTTTAAGTCTTATTTTATACATTTTCCCAAAAAGTGTCAATCCCCTTTTAAGTTAAGGATGACCTAAAAACGTGGCTAGAATTTGTTGTAATTCAACAAACATACATCGATGTATTTTAACTACATTAAGCCAAGTGATAAGTTGTTCTATAAAATTTAAATTGAAGAGAGGTGAATAATAGAATAAAAGTTTAAAAATAAGAAAATCATATAAGTAAAAGAAAAGAGAAGTACTTATTCTAAAGGTCACTAAATAATTCTATTAAGTGAATGTAATGCCCCAAATCTGGTACCCGGAACGCTTACGGTGCTCATGACCCCAAAGGACCACAAGCTAACCCATGACTGATATCTGTACCTGAACACTGCAAAGTATACTGTATAATGCGAAAATAAAGGTTGTAAGGCCGTAAGGTTCAGAACTGATAAAATAAAACATAATATCTTATGGATACCCAAAACAACTGAAATAAACTGTCTGAAACATGATAGTCTGAAAAGCCTCTAACTATCTGAATGAGGAGTTGATGGGACATGTACCCAACTAACTCCAACTACTGAAATAAACTAAGTACTGAAATGATAAAATAATGATCATGTCCTCAAAGGATGATGACTCACTACTGACTCTGACTACTAAGTACTGGAATGTTGCTGATGCTATGGAGATCGTGCTTCTGAACCTATGGTATAAATCATCTTAGCACAAATGCGTCAGTACGATTAAATATACTGGTATGCAAGTGAGGTAGGTTGAATACATAAGGTTCATATGCATGAACAATACTAACTGACAACGTGAGAATACATGCATGAATACATAATAACTATAACTGAGTTCGTGATAACATAATTACTGAGTCTGAGTACTGATAACATGAGATACTGATATTTGGTATAACTAAAATAACTGATATTGAGCGACTGTATCTGATGGTCTAGGTTCTGATGAAACTAACTAATTTTCGTACTGTTCTGAGTTAACTGTATCTGACAGTCCTGAAATTATGAAGAACTATCTGAGTTCTATTATGAGACTGAGTCTGAAACTGTAACTGTGGAAAGTAGTCATCTAATCAACATGCCCCTAATACACTATTATGGTTGAGTTGGGGTCCAATCTGTAACTCTAATTGGAAGGGTGTCAATGTCGCGTCACTAGTAAGGACAAACTGTGAGTGACCCTTATATAATAGGTTACTCTAATGAGAATAGTGGGACCCTCATATGACATTTTAAGCCACCTCATCTACCCTCATATAAGATGTTATGATGTCTCAACCTACACTGGCTACATAGTTCTGGAGCGTAAAGATTGCTTCTAAGAATCACACCCTCTAATAACAAGTGAGTTCCCATCCCTGGGCTCACTCGGTGCTAACTCCTACTCCCATCTGAATAGACACTAAACATGATTAACTAAACTAAACTGGACTGAGTTCATGGAGTTCCGTTGACTGACAGAATACTACCGAGATTACTGAATTACTGAGCTTTCTAAGATTTACTAGGATTACTGAGTTTACTGAATTTTCCTGATTCACATGACTAGCTGAATTCTACTGAACATGGCTTAACTGAGGATATCGTGAAAACATAACACTCGCTCTAGGCACACAACTAAATTATCGGGTACAAGTGCCCCCAAGACTCGATAGAAGAAAACTAACAAGACCTGACATTCTTGAATACATGACCAACATCAACAATCCATGATACAATAAGTTGGGGATTTCATGAAGTACATGGTTATCACATACTTATACATGAATAGAATTGCATGTAAACATGGTATAATTTTATGCCATGTCCAGATGTTCCTAAGATAGCATTTCTACTGAGTCTGAAAAGGTTTGAAAGTTCGTGAAGGGTTTGAATATTTTCTATTCAGTTGGCCACATCTTAGATGGTTGTGTTTGGGGCTTCTTTTCAGAGTATTGTGGATCATGCTAAGATGACAGAGGGTATTCTTAGCACATCTCAGGGAGGAGCTAAGAGGGTATGTCATTTTGGTGAATTCAGGAGTCAGACCTATCGAGGTAGAGATATTAGATATTCTTGTGGATACTATGGTAGGCTAGTACATGTGATTTATAGTGTTCAGCTGGTGGATATTCTAGTTTAGTAGTTCAGGGTTGCCATTCGGGCTCAGTTGTACTTTCTCTTATTGAGATTGGTCGTAGAGGTTACTATGTGTGTGATGAGGTTGGCCATGTAGCCAAGGACTGTTTTTGCCGTATGTTTAGAGCTATTTCTATTTCAGCTGTGAGAGATAGATGTTCTACCAAAGGTGCAAGAAGTAGAGATGGTAGAGCCCATGTTGGTAGTCGTGGGGCTACTCAGCCAGTTGGTAGTCACGAATAGTGTTACGCTATATCAGTCAAATCTGAGGTGAAGGCTTCAGATGTTATGATCGCAGGTACCGTTCCATTTGTTTCAGACCTACATCTTATTATTTGATCCTGGATCGACTTTCTTCTATATGTCTATATATTTTTCTTCGGGTTTTAATTCAGTTAGAGAGCCTCTTACCATGCCTATTCATGTATCTACTCCAGTAGGTGATTCTTTAGTGGTGAATCGGGCGTACTGATCTTGTGTTGTGACTTTTGTCGGGTATGAGACTTTGGTAGACTTGCTTGTGTTAGACATGGTCGATTTTGATGCTATTTTGGGTATAGATTGGTTGGATCCTTCTCATGTTGTCCTAAATCATTATGCCAAGGCTGTGACTTTAGCTTCGTTGGGTGTGCAAAGGATAGCTTAGAAGGGCATACTTCATTCGGGTCCTAAGAGGGTCATATCTTATGTTCAGGTTCGTAAATTGGTTGAGAGGGGATATTTATTTTACTTGGCCATATTCGTGACACCAGTGTTATTTCACCTCCTTCCTTGGATTCTGTTTGTGTTGTTTGTGAGTTTATGGATGTGTTTCTTACAGACTTACGTGGTATGTCTCCAGATTGAGATATTGATTTCGCCATTGATGTTGAGCCGGGCACCAAGCCTATTTCTATTTCCTCCTTATAGGATGGCCCCAACAGAGTTGAAGGAACTAAAAGATCAGTTATAGGAGTTGTTGGATAAGGGATTTATTCGACCTAGTGTTTTACTTTGGGGTGCGTTTGTCTTGTCTGTAAAGAAAAAAATGGGTCTATGGGGATGTGTATTGACTATCGACAGTTGAATAAGGTGATGGTTAAGAATAGGTATCCTCTTACTTGCAGTGATAATTTATTTGATCACCTTTAGGGTGTTGCAGTGTTTTCAAAGATTAATTTACGGTTTGGTTTTCACCAGTTGAGGATTAGAGCTTTAGATATTCTGAAAATAGCCTTTTAAACTCGATACGGTCATTATGAGTTCTTGGTCATGTCTTTTGGGTTGACCCATGCCCTTACCGCGTTCATAGAGTTGATGAACCGAGCATTTCGATCGTATCTTTACTCCTTTATTATGGTATTTATAGATGATATCTTGGTTTATTCCAAGAGTGAGGTTGAGCATGAGGAGCATTTGTGGATTGTGCTTTAGAGATTAAGTGGTGAGAAGTTGTATGCTAAGTTCTCTAAGTGCGAGTTTTGGTTGGAGTTTGTTTTTTTCTTGGGTCATGTGATGACTAAGGAAGGTATTATGGTTGATCCAGTTAAGGTTATAGAGGTTTGTGATTGGCCTAGACCTACTTCACCCACCGAGATTCGGAATTTTATTGGCTTGGCCGGGTATTATTAGTGTTCTGTTGAGAGTTTCTCTTCCATTGCAGCTCCGTCAACCAAGTTGACTCAGAAGAAGAATTCCTTCCAGTGGTATGATGTTGTGAGGAGAGCTTTCAAAAGGTCAAGGATTTGATGACTTTGACTCTTATATTGGATTTTCCCAAGGAGGACGTAGGATTTATTGTCTTTTGTGATGCTTCAGGTGTTAGGTAAGGTGTTGTTGTGATGCAGGAGGACAAGGTAATTGTGTATGCGTCTCGTCAAGATTCGAGCCTCATGAGAGTAATTATCCTACCCATGATTTAGATTTGTGTGCATTTGTGTTTGCCTTGAGTTGTAGAGGCACTACTTGTATGGATTTCATTGTGAGATCTTCTCAGATCATCATAGCCTTCGGAACTTCTTTATCAGCGAGACTTTCTTAGGGGCAGCGCCGTTGCCTTGAGTTGCTTAAGGATTATGACTTGACTATTCTCTACCATTCGTGCAAGGCTTATGTTGTTGCGGATGCCTTGAGCCAAAAGTCGACTAACATGGGTAGCTTGGCCCATCTTTTGAACCAGGAGAGGCCTTTGGCCTTAGAGGTTCAGTCTTTAGCTAACCAGATGGTTAGACTTGATATTTCGACACCGAGGTGTATTTTGGCATTTGTGGATGCTAGATCTTCTTTGATGGAGCAGATCTGAGCTCATCAGTTTAATGATGTTGGATTGAGGTCGATTCGAGATAAGGTATTGAGTGGAGAGGCTAAGGAAGCCTCACTTGATTCAGATGGAGTTTTACGGATTAGAGGTCGAGTTTGTATGCCGAAAATGGGTGACTAGATTAGGTTGATCTTGGAGGAAGCCCATTGTTCCAGATATTTTATCCATCCAGGTGTGACTAAGATGTATCGTGATTTGGGACAACAGTATTGGTGGGGTGGTATGAGGCGAGATATAGCAGATTTTATGGCTCGTTGTCTATATTGTCAGCAGGTGAAGGCCGAGAATATGAGACCTGGTGGTTTGCTTCAGAGGTTACCCATTCCTGAGTAGAAGTGGGAACACATCACTATGGACTTTGTGATTGGTTTTCCTCGTATATCTCATGGTTCCGACTGTGTTTGGGTCATCATGGATTATTTGACCAAGTCAACTCATTTTATTCTGGTTCAGGTCTTATTTAGTGCTGAGAGGTTGGCCCGTATCTACGTTCGTGAGATTATGCGTCTGTATGGTGTGCCGGTGTCCATTATTTCAGATCGAGGTCCTATGTTCACATCTCACTTTTGGAAGACTTTTCAGGATTAGTTGGGTACTCGAGTGGATCTTAGTACAGCATTTCACCCCAGACTGATGGCCAGTCAGAGCGGACTATATAAGTTTTGGAGGATATGCTTCGCGCATACGTGGGAGCAGCATTTGGATTTAGCAGAGTTTGCATATAATAATAGCTACCATTCCAGTATTGATATGGCTCCTTTTGAGGCGTTGTATGGAAGGCATTGTCGCTCTCCAGTAGGTTGGTTTGATGTTTTTGAGGTGAGAGCGCGAGGTAGAACTTTCTTCGTGAGTCTTTGGATAGAGTTGGAGTCATTCAAGATAGACTTAGAGCAGTTCAGAGTTTGCAGAAGTGTTATGTTGATCATAGACTTCGTGCCTTGAGATTTGGTATTAGTGATAGTGTTTTCCTTTGAGTTTCACCCATAAAGGGTATGATGAGGTTTGGGAAGAGAGGCAAGCTTAGCCCCAGGTATATTGATCCATTTGAAATTCTTCGAACTGTTGGTGATGTGGCTTATGAGTTGGCTTTGCCCCTTGATCTATCAGTTGTTCATTCAGGTTTTATGTTTTTATACTTCGTTGTTATATTCTTGATGAGTCTCATGTCATTCGTTGGGAGTCAGTTCAGTTAGATGAGTGGTTGTCCTTTGTTGAGGAGCCAGTTTCCATTTTGGCTAGGGATGTTAGGTAGTTGCGCTCTAAAGTGATCCTTGTGGTTCAGGTCCAGTGGCAACATTGACCTGTAGATGTGGCTACTTAGGAGATTGAGTCTGATAT